>NW_022147693.1:0-80207 GCF_901933205.1 Camarhynchus parvulus
GGTGATGGTTGTTGGGGAATTTGGGGAGGTTTTGGGGGCTGTCTGGGGTGGTTTTGGGAGTTTTGGGGATTTGTGGGGCTTTTGGGGGTTTTGGGTGTGGCGCTGCCCTGTGGGGTCACCAGGGTGTGTCCCTGTTGCTGTCCCCTTATCTGGTCACCCTGGGTTCCTCACCCCCTTATCTCCCCCCTCACCCCCTTATCTCCCCTTATCTCCCCTCTCACCGACTCCTGGGGGCTCTGTGGTCAGCGACCGTTGGGGCCGTGCTCGGGGCCGGGCTGGGGTTAGGCTTGGAGGTTTTGGGGTGCCTGGAGATGGGTTTTGGGGTCATGGGCAGGGTTGGGGTTTTGGTTTGGGGTGCTTGGAGCTGGTTTGGGGTGGCTGGAACTGGGTTTGGGATCAAGGGTGGCTGGAGCCTTGTTTGGGGTCAGGGGTGACCAGAGCCGTGTTTGGGTCAGGGAGTGACCAGAGCCATGTTTGGGGTAGGGAGTGACCAGAGCCGTGTTTGGGGTCACCAGAGCATGTTTTAAAGTGACCAGAGCTGTTGTTTGGGGGTGGCCAGAGCTGTGTTTGGGGGTCAGGAGTGACCAGAGCTGTGTTTGGGTGGGACCAGAGACTTGCGGGGTGGGGCCAGGCGTGTTTGGGGGTGACCGGAGCCGTGTTGGGGTGGGGTGACCAGGGCCGTGTTTGGGTGGCCAGAGCATGTTTTGGGGGTCAGGGAGTGACCAGAGCTGTGTTGGGGTGACCAGAGCTGTGTTTGGGGGTGGACCAGAGCTGTGTTTGGGGTGACCTGAGCTGTGTTGGGGGTCAGGGGTGACCAGAGCTGTGTTTGGGGTGCCAGGCGTTTAGGGGTCAGAGAGTGACAGAGCCGTGTTTGGGGTGGCCGAGCTGTGTTTGGGGGTCAGGGGAGTGACCAGAGCGTTTGGGGTCAGGAGTGACCAGAGCCGTGTTTGAGGACGAGCGGGTCGAGGGGTGACCAGAGCTGTGTTTGGGGTGACCAGAGCGTGTTTGGGGTCAGGAGTGACCAGAGCGTGTTTGGGGTGGGGTGACCAGAGCGTGTTTGGGGTGACCAGAGCGGTTTAGGGTGACCAGAGCTGTGTTTGGGTGACCAGAGCGTGTTTGGGGTCAGGGAGTGACCAGAGCCGTGTTTGGGGTGACCAGAGCGTGCTTGGGGGGGGAGTGACCAGAGCTGTGTTTGGGGTGGCCTGAGCCGTGTTTGGGGGTGGGGGTGACCAGCTGGTGTGTTTGGGAGGCCAGAGCCGTGTTTGGGGTCAGGGAGTGACCAGAGCTGTGTTTGGGGTGACCAGAGCCGGTTTGGGGTTAGAGGGTGACCAGAGCCGTGTTTTGGGGTAGGGACCAGAGCTGTGTTTGGGGGGGCGAGCTGTGTTGGGTGTCGTGTTTGGGGTGACCAAGAGCCGTGTTTGGGGTGGGGGGTGCCAGAGCCGTGTTTGGGGTGACCAGAGCCGTGTTTGGGGTGAGCCAGAGCTGTGTTTGGGGTGGCCAGAGCGCGCGTTTGGGGTAGGGGGGGCCTGAGCTGTGTTTGGGGTGACCAGAGCCGTGTTTGGGGTGGTGCCCAGAGCTGTGTTTGGGGTGACCAGAGCTGTGTTTGGGTCGGAGGACCGTGTTTGGTCGGGGTGGCCAGAGCCGTGTTTGGGGTGACCAGAGCGTGTTTGGGGTGACCAGAGCTGTGTTTGGGGGGGGGGGGGGTCAGGGAGTGACCAGAGCTGTGTTTGGGGTGACAGAGCCGTGTTTGGGGTCAGGAGGACCAGAGCCGTGTTTGGGGTGACCAGGAGCGTGTTTGGGGTCAGGGAGTGACCCAGAGCCGTGTTTGGGGTGGCCAGAGCGCGTTTGGGGTCAGGAAGTGACCGGGCGTGTTTGGGGGGGTGTTTGGGTGGCCAGAGCCGTGTTTGGGGTGGCGTGGCGTGTGGGAGAGCTGTGTTTGGGGTGACCAGGAGCAGGGTTTGGGGTAGGGAGACCAGAGCCGTGTTTGGGGTCAGGGGAGTGGCCAGAGCCGTGTTTGGGGTGGCCTGAGCTGTGTTTGGGGTCAGGAGTGACCAGAGCTGTGTTTGGGGTAGGGTGACCAGAGCCGTGTTTGGGGTCAGGAGTGACCAGAGCTGTGTTTGGGGTGACCAGAGCCGGTTTGGGGTCAGGGGTGACCAGAGCTGTGTTTGGGGTGGCCAGAGCTGTGTTTGCTTGAGGGTCAGAGGGACCAGAGCTGTGTTTGGGGTCAGGGGTGACCAGAGCCGTGTTTGGGGTGACAGGGGGGGACCAGAGCTGTGTTGGGGTAGACCTTGGGGAGCTGTGTTTGGGGTCAGGAGCAGTGTTTTGGGGTGACCAGAGCCGTGTTTGGGGTGGCACAGGCTGTGTTTGGGGTCAGGGGTGACCAGAGCTGTGTTTAAAAGGGTGACCAGAGCCGTGTTTGGGGTGACCAGAGCGTGTTTGGGGTCAGGGAGTGACCAGAGCCGTGTTTGGGGTGGCCGGAGCTGCGTTTGGGGTCGAGTGACCAGAGGTGTTGGGGTGGTAGCCTGTTTGGGGGGGGCGAGCTGTGTTTAAGGGAGTCAGGGGTGGCCAGAGCTGAGACCAGAGGTGTTTGGGGTGACCAGAGCCGTGTTTGGGGTCAGGGAGTGACCAGGAGCCGTGTTTGGGGTGACCAGAGCTGTGTTTGCGGGTCAGGGGGTGACCAGAGCTAGAGCGTTTGGGGTCAGGAGTGACCAGAGCCGTGTTTGGGGTGACAGGGGGTGGGGACAGGAACCAGGCGTGTTTGGGGTGGCCGAGCTGTGGGGGGGGGCGGCGTGTTTGGGGTGGCCTGAGCTGTGTTTGGGTCAGAGAGTGACCAGAGGGGGGAGAAGGAGGAGAGGTGTGGGAGAGAGGAAGGGGGGGGGGAGGGGGGGGGCTGTGTTTGGGGTCAGGGTGACCAGAGCCGTGTTTGGGGTTGGGGTTTCTCAGTGCCAGACTTTGGTCAGGTTTTGGGATCAGCAGAGCACCCCAGGTGCCCCCCAAAGTCTGATTTAATTTGGAACCATCCCAGTGAGCTTTGGGGGTTTCTTTGGGGTTTCTTTGGGGTGAAATGGTGTATGGGTTCCTGTGGGGTGGGCTCCTCCCACGGGGTTCTCCATTCCTGCAACTCAAACCTTGGCAGGATTTTGGGAGTTTGGGATCAGCAGAGCCCTCAGGTACCCCAAACCTTCTGGATCCCATCCCGAGGATCCTTGCCAAATTTGGGAGTTTTTTAAGGTTCTTTGAACCCGAGCCAGGAAAAGACCCCGAGGCGGCACCCAACGACCCCAAACACATCCCAGACTGCCGGGAAAACCCCAAAACATTTCCTGGGGCTGCCCTGGGGTCGGGGCTGCTTTCCAGCTCTGGCCCCATTCCCAGGAATTTCCCCTGATTAGGGTCAGTGCCAGGAAAAGCAATAATGGGGTGGGCTAGGATGGGAGCGGCCCCAAAATTGGGATGGGAACGGGCCCCAAACTGGGATGGGAAAGCCCCAAACTGGGATGGGACGCCCCCAAACTGGGTGGACCCCAAGACTGGGATGGGAAACCCCAAACTGGGGTGGGACTGGAATGGGAAAGCCCCACTGGGACGCAAACACTGGGGTGGGAACGGCCCCAAACTGGGGTGGGAACGGCCCCCAAACTGGGATAGGAACGGCCCCAAACTGGGATGGGAGCGGCCCCAAGCTGGGATGGAGCGCCCCCAAACTGGGATGGGAAACAGCCCCAAACTGGGATAGCCCCAAGCTGATGGGAAACCCCAAACTGGGGATGGGAAGACGCGCCCCAGACTGGGATGGGAACGGCCCCAAACTGGGATGAACAGCCCCCAGACTGGGATGGGACGCCCAAGCTGGGAGGGAACCCCCCAGAACTGGGATGGGAACGGCCCCCCAACGCCCCAAGCACTGGGGGTCGGGATGGAACGCCCCAAACTGGGATAGAGCGCCCCAAACTGGGGAGGAACGCCCCCAAACTGGGTGGGACGCCCCAAACTGGGATGGGAACGGCCCCCAAACTGGGATGGGAAAACCCCAAACTGGGATGGGAACAGCCCCAGACTGGGATGGAAACGGCCCCAAGCTGGGATGGGAGCCGCAAATCCGGAGGAAAACGCCCCCAAACTGGGATAGGAGCGACCCCAAGCTGGGGTGGGAGGCGGCCCCAAACTGGGATAGGAGCGGCCCCAAACTGGGATGGGAAAACCCCAAACTGGGATGGGAACGGCCCCAAACTGGGATGGGAACGGCCCCAAACTGGGATGGGAACGGCTCCAAACTGGGATGGGAAAACCCCAAACTGGGATGGGAACGGCCCCAAACTGGGATGGGAACGGCCCCAAACTGGGGTGGGAACGACCCCAAACTGGGGTGAGGAGCGGACCCCAAACTGGGATGGGAAAACCCCAAACTGGGATGGGAGCGACCCCCAAACTGGGGTGGGAATGGCCCCCAAACTGGGATGGGAACGGCCCCAGAGTGGGATGGGAATGGCCCCAAACTGGGATGGGAGCGGCCCCAGAGTGGGATGGGAACGACCCCCAAACTGGGGTGGGAACGGCCCCAAACTGGGATGGGAGCGGCCCCAAACTGGGATGGGAACGGCTCCCAAACTGGGATGGAAAACCCCAAACTGGGATGAGAGCGGCCCCCAAACTGGGGTGGGAGCGGACCGAACTGGGATGGGAGCGGCCCCAAACTGGGATGGGAGCGACCCCCAAACTGGGATGGGAACGGCCCCAAACTGGGATGGGAACGGCCCCAAACTGGGATGGGAACGGCCCCAAACTGGGATGGGAAAACCCCAAACTGGGATGGGAAAGGCCCGAACTGGGATGGGAAAACCCCAAACTGGGATGGGAAAACCCCAAACTGGGATGGGAACGGCCCGAAACTGGGATGGGAAAACCCCCAAACTGGGATGGGAAAACCCCAAACTGGGGTGGGAACGGCCCCAAACTGGGATGGGACCCCAAACTGGGGACCCCCCAAACTGGGATGGGAAACGGCCCCAAACTGGGATGGGAACGGCTCCAAACTGGATGGAACGCCCGATGGGAACCCCCCAAACTGGGAAAACCCCAAACTGGGATGGAGCGGCCCCAAACTGGGATGGGAACGGCCCAAACTGGGATGGGAGCGGCCCCAAACTGGGATGGGAACAGCCCCAGACTGGGATGAAGGCCCCAAACTGGGATGGGGAAAACCCCAAACTGGGATGGGAGGGAGCGGAACCCCCAAACTGGGATGGGAGCTGCGGGCCGCACTGGGATGGGAACGGCCCCCAACTGGGATGGGAAATTCCTGCCGCACCCTCACTCCTGCCAAGAGTTTTGGGGTCAGGAACTCTTCCCAAATCTTTTTGAGGTCATTGGTTTTTCCCAAATCTTTTTGGGGTCAGGAACTCTTCCCAAATCTTTTTGGGGTTGGAAACTCTTCTCAAATCTATTTGGGGTGGGAACTCTTCCCAAATCTTTTGGGATCAGAAACTCTTCCTAAATCTTTTTTTTCCTAAATCTTTTTTGGGGTCAGGAACTCTTCCGAGTTGGATTTGGAACTCTTCCCCAAATCTTCTTGGGGTCAGGAACTCTTCCCAAATCTTCTTGGGGTCAGGAACACTTCCCAAAGTTGGATTTGGAACTTTTCCCAAATCTATTTGGGGTCAGGAACTGTTCCCAAAGACTTTTGGGGCTGTGGGGAACCCCAAATCCACCTTTGGGGTCAGCGGGGTCTGGAGCCGTTTTTGGCTCCGTTATCCCAAAATTTGGGAGCAGCTGCCGTGGCCTCTTGTGGGGCTATAAATAACATCCCAAATCCCCGATCCGAATCCCGATCCCAAATCCCTCCCAGCTCGACCCAGAACGGGGCCACGGTTTAAAATAAACCCAGGAGGAAGCTGAGAGAGGTTTGGGATTTCCCAAAGTAGGACAAGGACTGGGTTTAGCTCCCACTGGGCCCTAAAATCCTGAATTTTGGGCCAGAAAATCCCCATTTTTTGGCTGTAAAATCCTGGTTTTCGGGTTCTAAAATCCCCATTTTTGGGCCCTGAAATCCTGAATTTTGGGTCCTAAAATCTCCATTTTTGGGGCCATAAAATCTTTGGGTTTTGGGTGTAAAATCTCAATTTTTGGGCTGTAGAATCCTGGTTTTTGGGCCATAAAATCCCAGTTTTTAAACCATAAAATCCTGGTTTTTAAACCATAGAATTCCGTTTTTGGGCTGTAAAATCCCTGGCTTTTTGGGCTGAAAATCCTGGGGTTTTGAGCTGATAAATCCCAGGCTTTGGGCTGCAAAATCATGGGAGTTCAGGATCATGTCCTGGGGTTTGGGATCGTGTGCTGGGGTTTGGGATCGTGTGCTGGGGTTTGGGATCACATCCTGGAGTTTGGGATCGTGTCCTGGGGTATTGGGATCGTGTCCTGGGGTTTGGGATCGTGTGCTGGGGTTTGGGATCCCATCCTGGAGTTTGGGATCGTGTGCTGGAGTTTGGGATCCTGTCCTGGAGTTTGGGATCGTGTGCTGGAGTTTAGAATTGTGTCCTGGAGTTTGGGATCATGTCCTGGAGTTTGGGATCACATCCTGGAGTTTGGGATCGTGTGCTGGAGTTTGGGATCGTGTCCTGGAGTTTGGGATTGTTTCCTGGAGTTTGGGATCGTGTCCTGGAGTTTGGGATTGTGTCCTGGAGTTTGGGATCGTGTCCTGGAGTTTGGGATTGTGTCCTGGAGTTTGGGATTGTTTCCTGGAGTTTGGGATCCCATCCTGGAGTTTGGGATCGTGTCCTGGAGTTTAGAATTGTGTCCTGAAATCCAGGATCGTGTCCTGGGGTTTGGGATCATGTCCTGGGGTTTGGGATCGTGTCCTGGAGTTTTGAGGGGGGGGGGGCGTGACTCTTGGATCCAAGGATAACCTCCTGGGGTTTGGGATTGAGTCCTGGGGCTGGGATCACATCCTGGATCCCAGGATGACATCCTGGGGTTTGGGATTGTGTCCTGGAGTTTGGGATCGTGTGCTGGGGTTTGGGATCCCATCCTGGAGTTTGGGATCGTGTGCTGGAGTTTGGGATGTGTCTGGGTTTGGGATCGGGGGGCCTTTTGAACTCTGGTTTGGGATGGTTTGGATGGTCTCCGGTTATGGGTAGTGGAATGGGCGAATGGATCGTGTCCTGGAGTTTGGGATCATGTCCTGGGGTTTGGGATCGTGTCCTGGAGTTTGGGATCGTGTCCTGGAGTTTGGGATCACATCCTGGAGTTTGGGAATTGTGTCCTGGAGTTTGGGATCGTGTCCTGGAGTTTAGAATTGTGTCCTGAAATCCAGGATCGTGTCCTGGGGTTTGGGATCATGTCCTGGGGTTTGGGATCGTGTCCTGGAGTTTGCGAGTGTGTCTTGGATCCAAGGATAACCTCCTGGGGTTTGGGATTGAGTCCTGGGGTTGGGATCACATCCTGGATCCCAGGATGACATCCTGGGGTTTGGGATCGTTTCCTGGGGTTTGGGATTGTGTCCTGGGGTTTGGGATCATGTGCTGGATCCCAGGATCACCTCCTGGAGTTTGGGTTCTTGTCCTGGAGTTTGGGATCATGTCCTGGTGTTTGGGATCGTGTCCTGGGGTTTGGGATTGTATCCTGGGGTTTGGGATCGTGTCCTGAAGTTTCCTGGATCCCAGGATCCCATCCTGGAGTTTGGGATCATGTCCTGGAGTTTGGGATCATGTCCTGGGGTTTGGGATCGTGTCCTGGGGTTTGGGATCGTGTCCTGGAGTTTCCTGGATCCCAGGATCCCATCCTGGAGTTTGGGATCATGTCCTGGGGTTTGGGATCATGTCCTGGGGTTTGGGATTGTATCCTGGGGTTTGGGATCGTGTCTTGGGGTTTGGGATCGTGTCCTGGAGTTTCCTGGATCCCAGGATCACCTTCTGGAGTCTAAGATCGTGTCCTGGAGCTTTGGGATTGTGTCCTGGAGCTCAGGATCATGTCCTGGAATTTTGGGATCACATTCTGGATCCCAGGATCACATCCTGCAGTTTGGGATCCCGTTCTGGGAGTTGGGATCGTGTCCTGGAGTTTCCTGGATCCCAGGATCACCTCCTGGATCCCAGGATCCCCCCTCAATCCTCTCATCCCCCCAGTTTCTCCCCCTTTCCCCTGGGAAAAGCTTCCCCGGGGCTCCGCTGCTGCCAAGGCAAACATTCCCCGGGAATCCTCCCCCGCATTTTTGGGACAAAACTCCTCATTTCTGGGGCTTTCCCGCCTCGCTGGCACCGCTGGAATTTTTCCAGGAGCTTTTCCAGGAGCTTTTCCAGCTTTTCTGCCTCCGCCGCCTTTTCCCCGGGAGCTGCAGGTGCCAAAGCACGGCCGGGTTTGATTTTTTTTCCTGATTTTTCAGCTTTCCAAGGATTTTTGACGTTTGCTTTTCCCCTCGCTGTCGCTGCCTCACGGCTGCCGTGTGACCCCTGAGCTGATGAGATTCCCAGATCTCCCAATTCCCGGGGTTCCCCTGGAATTTCCAGCCCCCCGTCCCCCTTCTCTTCACTCTCCTTCATCCAAAACTTCTCCAAACTTTTCCCCAGAACTTTTCTGGGACCTGGGACAGCCCTGGGACATCATTCCACCCCCCGTGGAATTCCCCAGATCCACGGATCTCCCTCCTCCCTGCGGATTTCTCCCTCCTGAGATGTTTCTCCTTGGTGCCGAGGTGCCTCCAACCCCCTCTGGGGACATCCCAAATTTCCCTGGAATGTTTTCCAGCCCCGCTGGGCGCGGCCGCTCCGCCTGGAGCCGGCCCCAGCTTGGGCCTCTTTTCTTGGAAAAGCAGCGGAGCAGCTGCTCCCGGGAAGGGGAGCTCGGAGAACGTCGGGAGGGACGAATCCATCGGAGCTTTGGGGGCGTTTTTGGGGAATTTGCGGCGCCTGGAAAGTCCTGGAAGGGCTGGGAATGTCGGAGGGAGCTGTGGCCCGGATCCCGTCGGGGTTGGATTCGGCCCCAGAGGGATTTTTCCAGCCCCTGGTGAGCAGCGGGAGGAGGAACCTCCTCCTTTTTTCTGTGGATTTCCTCCAAAATCGGAGCTCAGGAGGCTTTGGCCAGCAGGGATCGTCCCAGGAACATTCCAGAGCTCGTCTGGGATCAATTCTGTGATGTCACCAGATCTCTCATGGATCCTTCTCCAATGGGGACATTTTGGGGTTCATTTGGGATCATTCCGTGATGTCACCAGATATTCTGTGGATCCTTCTCCAATGGGGACATTCCAGAGCTCATTTGGGATCATTCCATGATGTCACCAAATCTCCCATAGATCTGCTCCGATGGGGACATTCCAGAGCTCGTCTGGGATCAATTCTGTGATGTCACCAGATCTTCCGTGGATCCTTCTCCAATGGGGACATTTTGGGGTTTATTTGGGATCATTCTGTGATGTCACCAGATATTCTGTGGATCTTCTCCAATGGGGACATTCCAGAGCTCATTTGGGATGATTCCATGATGGCACCACCAGATCTCCATGGATCCTCTCCAGTGGGGACATTTGGGATGATTCCATGATGGCACCACCAGATCTCCATGGATCCTCTCCAGTGGGGACATTTGGGATGATTCCATGATGTCACCACCAGATCTCCATGGATCCTCTCCACTGGGGACATTTGGGATGATTCCATGATGTCACCACCACCAGATCTCCATGGATCCTCTCCAGTGGGGACATTTGGGATGATTCCATGATGTCACCACCACCAGATCTCCATGGATCCTCTCCACTGGGGACATTTGGGATGATTCCATGATGGCACCACCAGATCTCCATGGATCCTCTCCACTGGGGACATTTGGGATGATTCCATGATGTCACCACCACCAGATCTCCATGGATCCTCTCCACTGGGGACATTTGGGATGATTCCATGATGGCACCACCAGATCTCCATGGATCCTCTCCACTGGGGACATTTGGGATGATTCCATGATGTCACCACCACCAGATCTCCCATGGATCCTCTCCAGTGGGGACATTCCAGGACAATCCCGTGGATCTGGGTCAACCCCAACTTTCCATAGGAATTTATTTTGGGTAGATTGGACAGGGAGGAGTTTCCATTTGCCCCTTTTCTGGTGGAATTTCCGTGTTTTTCTCCTTCCGTCGCGTTCGTTCCCCGGGAATGTCGGGGGACATTTGCCTGCCCAACGGTTGGGTTGGACCCGCCCTGGGTGCTCCTTGGAGCTGGAAGGGCCAAATTTGGCGCCGTTGGATGGATTTGGGGCCGTTGGATGGATTTGGGGCCGGGCTGGGACGTGGGGGATGGAATTCCCGCTTCCCCGTGTTTCCAGAGGGATTTTGGGGATCCAAACAGCTCCAGCAGCACCGGGGACCAGAAACTCCCAATTCTGGGCATCTCGTGGTCCTGGGGGACCGGTGAGGGTTGGGCCTGACCTTGGAGATCTCTTCCAACCATAACCATTCCACGATTCTTCTTTTCCAACCTTAATCATTCCATGGCTGAGAATTCCCATCATGGAGTTCCTCATGGTGCTGGGAACGACCCCGAACCCGCGCCGTCCGCGGCAGGAATCCCTGGGGTTGGGATTGAGTTGGGTTTAATTAGGTTGGGATGGATTGGTTTGAGTTCAGTTGGGTTGAGTTTGGTTTGATTCGGGTTGGGTTTGGTTGGGATGAATTTTGTTGAGCCGGACGTGGTTTGGTTGGATTTGGATGGATTGAGTTGGGTTTGGTTGAGTTGGGTGGGTTTGGTTTTGTTGAGTTGAGTTGGGTTTTGTTGTGTTGGGTTTCGATGGATTGAGTTGGGTTTGGTTGAGTTGGGTTGGGTTCGTTTCCATTGGGTTGGGTTGAGTTTTGTTGGGTTGTGTTGGATTGGGTTTGGTTGGGTTGAGTTGGGTTTGGATGAGTTGGGTTGGGTTTGGTTTTGTTGAGTTGAGTTGGCTTTTGTTGTGTTGGGTTTCGATGGATTGAGTTGGGTTTGGTTGGGTTGAGTTTTGTTGGGTTTGGTTAAGTTGGGTTGGGTTCGTTTTCGTTGAGTTGGGTTGGGTTTTGTTGGGTTTGGTTCAGTTTGGTTTGGATGGATTGAGTTGGTTTTGGTTGAGTTGGTTTGGGTTTGTTTTCATTTTTTTTGGGATGAGTTGAATTGGGTTGGGTTAAGTTGGGTTTGTTGGTTTGGATTGGATTTTGTTGGGTTGGCTTGGGTTAAGTTGGGTTTGTTGGTTTGCATTGGATTTTGTTGGGTTGGGTTGGGTTAAGTTGGGTTTGTTGGTTTGGATTGGATTTTGTTGGGTTGGGTTGGGTTGAGTTGGGTTTTGTTGAGTTGGGTTGAGTTGGAGGCCAACTCACCGGCAACCACCCAACCACCGTCCCGGCCACCGGGTGGGAATTTTGGGGGCCATTGTTGGGTTTGAGATGAAACTCTGGGATTTTGGGAATGTTGGGGGTTAAATTTCAGGATTTTGGGAATGTTGGGGGTTAAACTCTGGGATTTTGGGAACGTTGGGGGTTAAACTCTGGGATTTTGGGAATGTTGGGGTTGTTCCCCATTTTTTGTGGCTCCATCTCTCCCTGGAGCTGGGATAACGGGGTCACAGAGTGGGGATTTTGGGGATGTGGAGCAGGGATTTTGGGGATGTGGAGCAGGGATTTTTGGGATGTGGAGCAGGGATTTTTGGGAATGTGGAGCAGGGATTTTTGGGGATGTGGAGCAGGGATTTTTGGGATGTGGAGCAGGGATTTTTGGGATGTGGAGCAGGATTTTTGGGGATGTGGAGCAGGGATTTTGGAATGTGGAGCAGGGATTTTTGGGGATGTGGAGCAGGGATTTTTGGGGATGTGGAGCAGGGATTTTTGGGGATGTGGAGCAGGATTTTTGGTGATGTGGAGCGGGGATTTTTGGGATGTGGAGCAGGGATTTTGGGGATGTGGAGCAGGGATTTTTGGGAATGTGGAGCAGGGATTTTTGGGGCTGTGGAGCAGGGATTTTGGAATGTGGAGCAGGGATTTTTGGGGATGTGGAGCAGGGATTTTTGGGGATGTGGAGCAGGATTTTTGGTGATGTGGAGCGGGGATTTTTGGGATGTGGAGCAGGGATTTTTGGGGATGTGGAGCAGGGATTTTTGGGGCTGTGGAGCAGGGATTTTGGGGATGTGGAGCAGGGATTTTGGGATGTGGAGCAGGGATTTTTGGGATGTGGAGCAGGGATTTTTGGGGATGTGGAGCAGGGATTTTGGGGATGTGGAGCAGGATTTTTGGTGATGTGGAGCGGGGATTTTTGGGATGTGGAGCAGGGATTTTTGGGGATGTGGAGCAGGGATTTTTGGGAATGTGGAGCGGGGATTTTTGGGGCTGTGGAGCAGGGATTTTGGAATGTGGAGCAGGGATTTTTGGGGATGTGGAGCAGGGATTTTTTTGGGCGGGATTTTTGGGAATGTGGAGCGGGGATTTTTGGGGGTGTGGAGCAGGGATTTTGGAATGTGGAGCAGGATTTTTGGGGATGTGGAGCAGGGATTTTTGGGGATGTGGAGCAGGGATTTTGGGGATGTGGAGCAGGGATTTTGGGGAGGGAGCAGGATTTTTGGGGATGTGGAGCAGGATTTTTGGGGACGTGGAGCAGGGATTTTTGGGGATGTGGAGCAGGATTTTTGGGGACGTGGAGCAGGGATTTTTGGGGATATGGAACAGGGATTTTGGGGATGTGGAGCAGGGATTTTTGGGGATGTGGAGCAGGGATTTTGGGGTGGTTGGGAGTTTTTGGGATGTGGAGCAGGGATTTTGGGGATGTGGAGCAGGGATTTTGGGGATGTGGAGCAGGGATTTTGGGGACGCAGAGCAGGGATTTTTGGGGATGTGGAGCAGGGATTTTTTGGGGATGTGGAGCAGGATTTTGGAATGTGGAGCAGGGATTTTGGGGACTCAGAGCAGGGATTTTGGGGACTCAGAGCAGGGATTTTTGGGGATGTGGAGCAGGGATTTTTGGGAATGTGGAGCAGGGATTTTTGGGGATGTGGAACAGGGATTTTTGGGTGTGTGGAGCAGGGATTTTTGGGGATTTGGAGCAGGGATTTTTGGGAATGTGGAGCAGGGATTTTGGGGATGTGGAGCAGGGATTTTTGGGGATGTGGAGCAGGGATTTTGGGGATGTAGAGTAGGGATTTTGGGGATGTGGAGCAGGGATTTTGGGAATGTGGAGCAGGGATTTTTGGGGATTTGGAGCAGGGATTTTTGGGAATGTGGAGCAGGGATTTTGGAATGTGGAGCAGGGATTTTTGGGGATGTGGAGCAGGGATTTTTGGGGATGTGGAGCAGGGATTTTGGGGATGTAGAGTAGGGATTTTGGGGATGTGGAGCAGGGATTTTTGGGGATGTGGAGCGGGGATTTTGGAATGTGGAAGGGGGATTTTTGGGAACGTGTCTCCGTTCTGGAGCTCTCCCCAGAGCAGGGATAACGGGATCTCCCGCAGCTTTCCCGTTAAACTCCTTAGCAGCGATTATCCGCCGGACGCTGCTCCGGCCCCGAGCCCTCCCCGAGCCAGGCTGGCAAATCCGGCTCTAATCCGGCCTCGGCTGTGCCAGGACCAGCCCTGGGAGTGTTCCCAGCCACCCCAGGCTGAGGTTTTCCTGGGAATTCCCTCCTGGCTGTGCTGACCCCCTGTTCTCGTCCTGTTTTCCAGATGAGCCCGACGCCGCCCTCTCCGGAGCCGTCCCGGCCGCGGCTCAGCGCACACAGCTCGGGTGAGTTCTGAGGCACGGAGCAGCCAGCGGCCCCCAGGCCACCCCAGGCCATCCTGGAGCCATCCCAGGTCCTCCCAGGCCATCAGAGGCCACCCTGGAGCCATCCCAGGTCACCCTGGAGCCATCCCAGGTCACCCTGGAGTGATTCCAGTTCCCCCCAGGCCATCCCAGTCCACCCTGGAGCCACCCCAGTTCCTCCCAGGCCATCCCAGTTCACCCTGGAGTGAGCCAAGGTTACCCTGGAGTGATTCCAGTTCACCCCAGGCCATCACAGTTCACCCCAGGCCATCCCAGTTCCTCCCAGGCCATCCCAGTTCCCCCTGGAGCCATCCCAGGTCACCCTGGAGCCATCCCAGGTCACCCTGGAGTGATCCCAGTTCCCTTTGGAGCCATCCCAGTTCCTCCCAGGCCATCCCAGTTCACCCTGGAGCCATCCCAGGTCACCCTGGATCTATCCCAGTTCCCTTTGGATCCATCCCAGTTCCCTTTGGATCCATCCCAGTTCACCCTGGGAACATCCTGGTTGTCTTTTCCCATAACCCCTGTTTTTCACCCCAAAATTCCCCTCCAGCCCCACAAATGAGGAGCAGCTGGAATTCCCGAGGGCTCCGCCAGCCATGGCAGGGTGGGAAGGGCTGGATTTGTGTCCACCCCAGATTTTTGGCAGGGTGGGAAGGGCTGGATTTGTGTCCGCCCCAGATTTTTGGGAGGGTGGGAAGGGCTGGATTTGTGTCCCCCCAGATTTTTGGGAGGGTGGGAAGGGCTGGATTTGTGTCCCCCCAGATTTTTGGGAGGGTGGGAAGGGCTGGATTTGTGTCCACCCCAAATTTTTGGGAGGGTGGGAAGGGATGGATTTGTGTCCACCCCAAATTGTCGGGAATCCCCCACAAACCCTTCAACCCCACTCCCAGCAAACGTTGATATTTCCCCAAACCCCCGTTTTTCACCCCAAAATTCCCTTGCAGCCCGGCGCCCGAGGAGCAGCCGGCGTTCCCGCAGGCGCTGTTCCGCCCGCTGCCCGTGGCCGTGTCCTGGGGCACCGACCAAAGCACTTTAGAGCCGCGGCCCGGCCCCGGCCGCTCGCCGGGCAGCGCCGCCACCGCCCGAGGCGCGGACGATGGCCACTGGCTCGGGCCACTGGACGGACACTGGCCCGAAGCCACCGGACGGCGGCCACCGGGTTGGGCCACCAGACAGCGGCCACTGGGCTGAGCCAGGGGACGGGCACCGGGCCGAGGCACCGGACTGGGCCGAGGCACCGGACGACGGGCACCAGGCCGAGCCACCGGACGATGGCCACCGGCTCGGGCCAGCGGACGGCCACCGGACCGAGGCAGCGCCGTGCCCGGAGGAGAAGCACCCCCAGAAGGAACCAAAGCACCCGGAAGGGCTCGGGGCGTCCAGCGGCTGGAGTGGATCTCCAGGAGCCCCAGCCCGTCCTTCCAGGACCCGCAGCCGGCACCGGACGCGCCCGGCTCGGCCTCGGGCCGGGAAGCGGCGCCGGCGTCGCGCAGAGCCAAAGCCAAAACCTCGGTGAGCGGCCGGAGGAGATCGGAGCCGGACGCCGCGGCCGAGTGGACGCTGCCCAAGCTGGACGTGGTGGTGGCCAAGCAGTCGTGGACGGTGAACGCCGAGGACTCGGTGGAGCGGCTGCTGCCGGAGCCGGCCGAGGTGCGGCCGTACGTGTGCGGGGTGCTGCTGGAGGAGCCCCCCAAGGACGAGGAGCTGGGGCAGGAGGAGAACCCCCCGAGCGTGTTCACCTGCATCGAGTGCAGCATCTACTTCCGCCGCAAGGAGCACCTGCTGGAGCACATGCTGCAGCACAACCGCAGCGCCGACGCGCCCGCCTGCCGCTTCTGCTGCGGCGAGTGCGGCTGGGCCTTCGCCGAGCCCGCGGCGCTGGAGCGGCACAGGAGGCTCCACCAGGAGTCCCGCGAGAAGATCATCGAGGAGATCCAGAAGCTGAACGAGTTCCCCGATGAGGGACGCGAGGCGCGGCTGCAGTGCCCCAAGTGCGTTTTCGGCACCAACTCCTCCAAGATCTTCGTGCAGCACGCCAAGATGCACGTCAAGGAGAGGAAGGAGAGTGCCTCAAGGAGCTCCAGCCTCTTCGGGGACGCCGCCGGGCACGGCCTCTACAAACCCTTCCAAACCGAGGAGCTGCCGGCGGCGCCGCCACCCGGCAAAGCGCCGAGCGCCTGCGTGCTCTGCGGCTTCCCGGCGCCCACCGAGCACATCCTCAGGGAGCACCTGAGGTACGCCCACTCCCACTTCTCCTGGCAGCCCGAGAGCTTCGAGGAGGACCCCAACCAGCCCGGCACCTCCCGCGGCTCCTACAGCCCCGGCCGGCCCGGCCGCTTCGCCGACGCCGAGGCTTTCGGCAAAAGCGAGAGGAGCTTCTCGGAGCGGCTCCTCCCGGGAGGTTCTTCCATCTATGACCCCACGCCGCCCGCCTTCGGTCACCCCAGGCCGGACAAGAGCGACCAAGGGGCCACCAAGAAGGAGCCGCACGGGTTCCACCACGCCAGGAAGGCGGCGCCGTATTCCCACCAAAGCTCGGCCTTGGCCGCGTTCTCCTCGCCCAAAGGCTTCTCGCACTCGGCGCTGCAGCAGCTGAGGAAGAGAGCGGCCACCCAGCAGCTGGAGGGGGACGGGGACAACCTCCGCGGCCACCACGCGGCGCTGGAGGAGCTGCGGCACAGGTGGGCGGCGGAGGAGATGGAGCTGGGCCACAGCAGGGCCACCAGCGGCGCCGTCACCGTCCCTCGGGCCGCGCTGGAGCTCAAGAGAACCTTCAGGGCCACCCTGAGGGCCACGGACCCGGCGGTGGCCTCGGAGGAGCAGCGGCAGCAGCTGAGGATGACGGTGCCCGTGGTGGTCCTGGAGGAGATGAGCGCCCACCCCAGGGCGGCCAAGAGGCCGCGGGGGAAGCCCCTCAAGAAGAAGCTTCTCCCGCCGCGGGGGGAGTTCCTGCTGGAGGAACCTCCTCTCCCCTTGGACGTTCTGCTGCTGGACGCCCCTCTGGAGGGTCCCCTGGAGCTGGAGGAGCTGCTGGACTCGGAGGCCACCATGCTGAAGAACGAGGAGAGGAAGTGTCCCTACTGCCCCGACCGCTTCCACAACGGCATCGGCCTGGCCAACCACGTGCGCGGCCACCTCAACCGCGTCGGCGTCAGCTACAACGTGCGGCACTTCATCTCCGCCGAGGAGGTCAAGGCCATCGAGCAGAAGTTCTCCTTCCAGAAGAAGAAGAAAAAAGGTAGTTTGTACCAAATTCCTGATTCTCGGAGGTCCCAACAGGGAGGTCTTCTGCTCCCACCTGGCAGGGTGGGCTCTGGGGTTTGGGGGGCTACAGGCCCACAGGTCTTGGTGGTCATGGTGGCCACAAACCCACCTGGGCATCTGACCTGAGGTCTTGGTGGCCTTCATGGCCACAAACCCACCTGGGCATCTGACCTGAGGTCTTGGTGGTCATGGTGGCCACAAACCCACCTGGACATCTGACCACAGGTCTTGGTGGCCCTCATGGCCACAAACCCACCTGGACATCTGACCTGAGGTCTTGGTGGTCATGGTGGCCACAAACCCACCTGGACATCTGACCACAGCTCTTGGTGGCCCTCATGGCCACAAACCCACCTGGACATCTGACCTGAGGTCTTGGTGGTCATGGTGGCCACAAACCCACCTGGACATCTGACCTGAGGTCTTGGTGGCCCTGGTGGCCACAAACCCACCTGGGCATCTGACCTGAGCTCTTGGTGGCCCTCATGGCCACAAACCCACCTGGGCATCTGACCTGAGGTCTTGGTGGTCATGGTGGCCACAAACCCACCTGGACATCTGACCACAGGTCTTGGTGGTCCTGGTGGCCACAAACCCATCTGGACATCTGACCACAGCTCTTGGTGGCCCTGGTTGCTACAAACCCACCTGGACATCTGACCTGGGGTGGATTTTAGGGGTTTTTCAGCGTTTCTGGGTGGGTTTTTTGGGTTCCTCATGGGTTTTTTGATATCCTGGTGGGGTTTTTTTGTGATTTTTTGGTTCCTGGTGGTTTTTGGTGGCCCTGATCCCACCTCTCCTCCTCTTTCCAGTGGCCAACTTTGACCTGGGCACCTTCAGCCTCATGGGGTGGATTTTGGCTTTTTTTTTTTGGTGTTTCTGGGTGGGTTTTTTGGGTTCCTGGTGGTTTTTTTGGGTTCCTGGTGGTTTTTTTTTTGGGTTCCTGGTGGTTTTTTTGGGTTCCTGGTGGTTTTTTTTGGGTTCTTGGTGGGGGTTTTTTGATTTTTTTTGGTTCCTGGTGGTTTTTTTGGGTTCCTGGTGGGGTTTTTTTGGGTTTTTTGGGTTCCTGGTGGTTTTTTTGGGTTCCTGGTGGTTTTTTTTGGGTTCTTGATGGGGTTTTTTTGGTTTTTTTTGGGTTCCTGGTGGGGGTTTTTTTGGGTTCCTGGTGGGGTTTTTTTGGGGTTTTTTGGGTTCCTGGTGGGGGTTTTTTTGGGTTCTTGATGGGGTTTTTTTGGGTTCTTGATGAGGTTTTTTTGGTTTTTTTGGGTTCCTGGTGGTTTTTTGGGTTCCTGGTGGGGTTTTTTTGGGTTTTTGGGTTCGTGGTGGGTTTTTTTGGGTTCCTGGTGATGGTTTTTTGGGTTTTTTGGGTCCCTGGTGGTTTTTTTTGGGATTTTTGAGATCCTGGTGGTTTTTGGTGGCCCTGATCCCACCACTGACCTCTCCTCCTCTTTCCAGTGGCCAACTTCGACCCGGGCACGTTCAGCCTGATGCGCTGCGAGTTCTGCGGGGCGGGGTTCGACACGAGGGCGGGGCTGTCGAGCCACGCCCGCGCCCACCTGCGCGACTTCGGCATCACCAACTGGGAGCTCACCGTGTCCCCCATCCACATCCTCAAAGAGCTCCTGGCCACCGCCCCCGAGCACCCGGCGCTGCTGCGCGCCATGGGGCCCTCGCCGGGCCGGGACCTCCACCGGGACCTCCACCGGGACCTCCACCGGGACCTCCACCAAGATCTTCACCAAGATCTTCACCAGGGTCTCCACCAAGATCTCCACCATGATCTCCATCATGATCTCCACCAAGATCTTCATCAAGATCTCCATCAAGATCTTCATCAAGATCACCATGATCTTCATCAGGATCTCCATCATGATCTCCACCACGATCTCCACCGGGATCTCCACCGGGATCTCCACCGCGATCAGCCGAAATCGGCGCCGTTCCCGCCGCCCTGGGGGGACGAGGTCCTGCAGCCCTGCAGGGACGGTGAGAGACCCAAAAATGGGGAAAAAAATCGGGATTTTGGGGCAGGTTTGGGATCCATGTGGGGTTTGGGTTTGGGATGAGATTTTGGGTGTTGGATTTGGGGGATTTTTTGGGATCAATTTGGTGGTTTTGGGATGAATTTGGGGTTTGGGTTTTGGGATGAGTTTTCTGCGTTGGATTTTGGGGATTTTTGTTGGAAAAGGGTCGGGAATTCTGTGGGATGGAGGTTTCGGTGGTTTTGGGGTTTTTGGGATCCGTTTGGGGTTTGGGATTTTGGGATCAGCCGAAATCGGCGCCGTTCCCGCCGCCCTGGGGGGACGAGGTCCTGCAGCCCTGCAGGGACGGTGAGAGACCCAAAAATGGGGAAAAAAATCGGGATTTTGGGGCAGGTTTGGGGGTTTTGGGATCGATTTGGGGTTTGGGTTGCCACTTCTGGAATGAATTTGGAGTTTGGGTTTTGATTTGGGGTTTGGGTTTTGGGATGAGTTTTCGGCGTTGGATTTTGGGGATTTTTTGGGATCAATTTGGGGGTTTTGGGGGTTTTGGAGTTTGGGTTCTGGGATGAGATTTTGGAGTCAGATTTGGGGAATTTTTGGGATCAATTTGGTGGTTTTGGGATCGATTTGGGGTTTGGGTTGGCGCTTTTGGGATGAATTTGGGGTTTGGGTTTTGATTTGGCGTTTGGGTTTTGGGATGAGATTTTGGGTGTTGGATTTTGGGGATTTTTGTTGGAAAAGGGTCAGGAATTCAGTGGGATCGGCCCAGGATGGAAATTGGGGTGGTTTCGGTGGTTTTGGGGTTTTTGGGATCCATTTGGGGCAGGTTTGGGATCCATGTGGGGTTTGGGTTTTGGGATGAGATTTTGGAGTCACATTTTGGGTGTTGGATTTTGGGGAATTTTTTGGGATCAATTTGGGGGTTTTGGGATCGATTTGGGGTTTGGGTTGCCACTTCTGGGATGAATTTGGAGTTTGGGTTTTGATTTGGGGTTTGAGTTTTGGGATGATTTTTCGGTGTTGGATTTTGGGGATTTTTTGGGATAAATTTGGGGGTTTTGGGGCTTTTGGAGTTTGGGTTCTGGGATGAGATTTTGGAGTCAGATTTGGGGAATTTTTGGGATCAATTTGGTGGTTTTGGGATCGATTTGGGGTTTGGGTTGCCACTTCTGGGATGAATTTGGAGTTTGGGTTTTGGGTTTTGGGATGAGATTTTGGGTGTTGGATTTTGGGGATTTTTGTTGGCAAAGGGTCAGGAATTCAATGGGATCGGCCCAGGATGGAAATTGGGGTGGTTTCGGTGGTTTTGGGGTTTTTGGGATCCATTTGGGGCAGGTTTGGGATCCATGTGGGGTTTGGGTTTTGGGATGAGATTTTGGAGTCACATTTTGGGTGTTGGATTTTGGGGATTTTTGGGGATCAATTTGGGGGTTTTGGGATGAATTTGGAGTTTGGGTTCTGGGATGAGATTTTGGAGTCAGATTTTGGGGAATTTTTTGGGATCAATTTGGTGGTTTTGGGATCGATTTGGGGTTTGGGTTGCCACTTCTGGAATGAATTTGGAATTTGGGTTTTGATTTGGGGTTTGGGTTTTGGGATGAGTTTTCGGTGTTGGATTTTGGGGATTTTTTGGGATAAATTTGGGGGTTTTGGAGTTTGGGTTCTGGGATGAGATTTTGGAGTCAGATTTTGGGGAATTTTTGGGATCAATTTGGTGGTTTTGGGATCGATTTGGGGTTTGGGTTGGCGCTTTTGGGATGAATTTGGGGTTTGGGTTTTGATTTGGCGTTTGGGTTTTGGGATGAGATTTTGGGTGTTGGATTTTGGGGATTTTTGTTGGAAAAGGGTCAGGAATTCAATGGGATCGGCCCAGGATGGAAATTGGGGTGGTTTCGGTGGTTTTGGGGTTTTTGGGATCCATTTGGGGCAGGTTTGGGATCCATGTGGGGTTTGGGTTTTGGGATGAGATTTTGGAGTCACATTTTGGGTGTTGGATTTTGGGGATTTTTGGGGATCAATTTGGGGGTTTTGGGGGTTTTGGAGTTTGGGTTCTGGGATGAGATTTTGGAGTCAGATTTTGGGGAATTTTTTGGGATCAATTTGGTGGTTTTGGGATCGATTTGGGGTTTGGGTTGGCGCTTTTGGGATGAATTTGGAATTTGGGTTTTGATTTGGGGTTTGGGTTTTGGGATGAGTTTTCGGTGTTGGATTTTGGGGATTTTTTGGGATAAATTTGGGGGTTTTGGAGTTTGGGTTCTGGGATGAGATTTTGGAGTCAGATTTTGGGGAATTTTTGGGATCAATTTGGTGGTTTTGGGATCGATTTGGGGTTTGGGTTGGCGCTTTTGGGATGAATTTGGGGTTTGGGTTTTGATTTGGCGTTTGGGTTTTGGGATGAGATTTTGGGTGTTGGATTTTGGGGATTTTTGTTGGAAAAGGGTCAGGAATTCAATGGGATCGGCCCAGGATGGAAATTGGGGTGGTTTCGGTGGTTTTGGGGTTTTTGGGATCCATTTGGGGCAGGTTTGGGATCCATGTGGGGTTTGGGTTTTGGGATGAGATTTTGGAGTCACATTTTGGGTGTTGGATTTTGGGGATTTTTGGGGATCAATTTGGTGGTTTTGGGATGGATTTGGAGTTTGGGTTCTGGGATGAGATTTTGGAGTCAGATTTTGGGGAATTTTTTGGGATCAATTTGGTGGTTTTGGGATCGATTTGGGGTTTGGGTTGCCACTTCTGGAATGAATTTGGAGTTTGGGTTTTGATTTGGGGTTTGGGTTTTGGGATGAGTTTTCGGCGTTGGATTTTGGGGATTTTTTGGGATAAATTTGGGGGTTTTGGGGGTTTTGGAGTTTGGGTTCTGGGATGAGATTTTGGAGTCAGATTTGGGGATTTTTTGGGATCAATTTGGGTGTTTTGGGATCGATTTGGGCTTTGGGTTGCCACTTCTGGAATGAATTTGGAATTTGGGTTTTGATTTGGGTTTTGAGTTTTGGGATGAGTTTTCGGCGTTGGATTTTGGGAATTTTTTGGGATAAATTTGGGGGTTTTGGGGGTTTTGGAGTTTGGGTTCTGGGATGAGATTTTGGAGTCAGATTTTGGGGAATTTTTTGGGATCAATTTGGTGGTTTTGGGATCGATTTGGGGTTTGGGTTGCCGCTTTTGGGATGAATTTGGGGTTTGGGTTTTGATTTGGGGTTTGAGTTTTGGGATGAGTTTTCGGCGATGGATTTTGGGGATTTTTGTTGGCAAAGGGTCAGGAATTCAATGGGATCGGCCCAGGATGGAAATTGGGGTGGTTTCGGTGGTTTTGGGGTTTTTGGGATCCATTTGGGGCAGGTTTGGGATCCATGTGGGGTTTGGGTTTTGGGATGAGATTTTGGAGTCACATTTTGGGTGTTGGATTTTGGGGATTTTTGGGGATCAATTTGGGGGTTTTGGGATGAATTTGGAGTTTGGGTTCTGGGATGAGATTTTGGAGTCAGATTTTGGGGAATTTTTTGGGATCAATTTGGTGGTTTTGGGATCGATTTGGGGTTTGGGTTGCCACTTCTGGGATGAATTTGGAGTTTGGGTTTTGGGTTTTGGGATGAGATTTTGGGTGTTGGATTTTGGGGATTTTTGTTGGCAAAGGGTCAGGAATTCAATGGGATCGGCCCAGGATGGAAATTGGGGTGGTTTTGGTGGTTTTGGGGTTTTTGGGATCCATTTGGGGCAGGTTTGGGATCCATGTGGGGTTTGGGTTTTGGGATGAGATTTTGGAGTCACATTTTGGGTGTTGGATTTTGGGGATTTTTGGGGATCAATTTGGGGGTTTTGGGGGTTTTGGAGTTTGGGTTCTGGGATGAGATTTTGGAGTCAGATTTGGGGAATTTTTGGGATCAATTTGGTGGTTTTGGGATCGATTTGGGGTTTGGGTTGGCGCTTTTGGGATGAATTTGGGGTTTGGGTTTTGATTTGGGGTTTGGGTTTTGGGATGAGTTTCCGGTGTTGGATTTTGGGGAATTTTTGGGTTTAATTTGGTGGTTTTGGGGGTTTTGGGATCGAGTTTGGGTTTGGGTTGCCGCTTTTGGGATGAATTTGGGGTTTGGGTTTTGGGATGAGTTTTTAGCGTCAGATTTTGGGGATTTTGGGGATAAATTTGGTGGTTTTGGTGGTTTTGGGATCGATGTGGGGTTTGGGTTTTGGGATGAGATTTTGGAGTCAGATTTTGGGGAATTTTGGGGTTTAATTTGGTGGTTTTGGGGGGTTTTGGGATCAAGTTTGGGTTTGGGTTTTGGGATGAGTTTTCAGTGTTGGATTTGGGGGATTTTTGGGGTTTAATTTGGTGGTTTTGGGGGGTTTTGGGATGAATTTGGGGTTTGGGGACTGGAGGAGGAGCCCCCCTGCATCCTGGTTTGGGATTTTGGGGATTTCCATTGCAAATCCCGAATATTTCAGTTCCAAACCCACCAAATCCGGGATATTTGAATCCCCAAATCCACCATATCTGGGATATTGCCAATTCCCAAACACAAATTCCCCTGAAAATCCCCCAAAATCCCCCCAAATTCCCCAATTTTCCCCAAAATTTCCTCCAAATTCCCCCAAATTCCCTCTTTTCCCCAAAAAATTCCCTCTTTCCCCCAAATTTCCCCCTTTTTTCACCCCAAATCCCAGAAATTCCCCTTTTCCCCCCCAAAATTCCCCCCTACACTTCCCAATTTCCCCAAGAATTCCAAAAATTCCCCTTTTTTCCCCCATATCCCCCCCAAAATTTCCCAATTCCTCCCAAAAATCCCAGAAATTCCCTTTCCCCCCCCAAAATCCCCAATTTCCAAAAAAATGCCCCAATTTCCACCCAAAATCCCCCAGTTTCTCCCCAAGAATTTCAAAATTACCCTAATTTCCCCCAAAATTCCCTATTCCCCAAAAAGTTCTCCCCAAATTCCCCCTTTTCCACTCCAAATCCCCAAAATTCCCCTTTTTCCCCCCAAAAATCCCCCCTAGATTTTCCAATTTCCCCCAGAATCCCCTAATTTCCCCCAAGAGTTCCCAAAATCCCCCAAGAGTTCCCAAAATCCCCCAATTTCCCCCCAAAATCCCCCAATTTCCCCCAGGAATTCCCCAAATCCCCCAAGAATTCCCGTTTTTCCCCCAATTTCCCCCCCCAAAATCCCCCAATTTCCCCCCAAACCCCTCAATTTCTCCCCCAGAATTCCCAAAATTCCCATTTTCCCCCCAAAAATCCCCCAAAATTTCCCTTTTTTTCCCCCCCCACCAAAAATTCCCCAAACCCCCCCCGAAGCTCGGCGCTCGGCCGCTCTCCCCTGGCCGCCGGGGCCGCTCTCTCGGCGCTCTCGGCGCTCGGCCGCGCGGCCTGGCGGGCGCCCCGCGTGCGCCGTGCCCAAGATGGCGGCCTCCACCTCGGCCTCGGCCGCCGCCTCCCCGCCGCCCAAAGTCACCAAAGCGGCGGCGGCTCCGCGGCCCCGCGACCGCGACCGCGGCGGGGACGGCGACCCCGAGCCCCCGGCCGCGCCCGAGCCGGGTGAGCGCGCCCTTTCCCGCCCCGCCGGCCCCGCCCCGCCGAGCCCGGGCCCGCCCGCGCCCCCCATCCGCCCCCCATCCCCTCAGCGCCCCCGGGCCCCCTCACGGATCCGCCCCGCGCCGGGCCCGCTTCGGCCGGGCCGAGGCTCCGGGGCAGGGCGGCGGGCGAGCGCCGCGGGGCTCCGGGAGGCCGCGGCCGAGCAGCCGCCGCCCTCCTTTGTCCCGGCCCCGGCCCCGCTTTGTCCCCGCGGGACCCCCGGCATGCGCTCCCGGCACGGGCCCGGCGCCGCCGGCAGCCTCGAACCGAACCGGCCCGAACCGGCGCTGCTCGGGGCCGCTCCGGGCCGCTGGGGCCCGGCCCGGCCAGCCCGGTTCGGTTCTGGTCGGTTCGGGGCTCCCGGCCCGGGGGAGGCGGGGGCGGCCCGGAGCGGCCCGGCCGAGCCCCGGGGTGTCCCCAACCCTGTCACCGGGAGCCCCGGGGTGTCACTGAGAGCCCCGGGGTGTGCCCAGCCCTGTCACCGGGAGCCCCGGGGTGTCCCCAGCCCTGTCACCGGGAGCCCCGGGGTGTCACTGAGAGCCCCGGGGTGTGCCCAGCCCTGTCACCAGGAGCCCCGAGGTGTCCCCATCCCTGTCACCGGGATGTCCCCAGCCCTGTCACCAGGAGCCCCGGGGTGTCACTGAGAGCCCCGGCGTGTCCCCAGCCCTGTCACTGGCGTGTCCCCAACCCTGTCACCAGGAGCCCCGGGGTGTCACTGAGAGCCCCGGGGTGTCCCCAACCCTGTCACCGGGAGCCCCGCGGTGTCACTGAGAGCCCTGGGGTGTCCCCAGGTTGGTCCTTGGGGTGTCCCCAGCCCTGTCACTGGCGTGTCCCCAACCCTGTCACCGGGAGCCCCGCGGTGTCACTGAGAGCCCTGGGGTGTCCCCAGGTTGGTCCTTGGGGTGTCCCCAGCCCTGTCACCAGGAGCCCCGGGGTGTCACTGAGAGCCCCGGGGTGTCCCCAACCCTGTCACCAGGAGCCCCGGGGTGTCCCCAGCCCTGTCACTGGGGTGTCCCCAGCCCCGTCACCAGGAGCCCCGAGGTGTCCCCAGGCCTGTCACCAGGAGCCCCGGGGTGTCACTGAGAGCCCCGGGGTGTCCCCAGGCCTGTCACTGAGAGGTTCAGGGGTGTCCCCAGCCCCGTCACCAGGAGCCCCGAGGTGTCCCCAGCCCTGTCACCAAGCAGCTCCCAGGGTGTCCCCAGGCCGGTAATCAGGAGCTCTGGGATGTCCCCAGGCTGATCCCCAGGATGTCCCCAGCTCTGTCACCAGGAGCTCTGAGATGTCCCCAGCCCTGTCACTGAGGGGTTCAGGGTGTCCCCAGCCCGGTAACCGGGAACCCTGGGATGTCACTGAGAGCCCCAGGATGTCCCCAGCCCTATCACTGGGCTGTCCCCAGCCCTGTCACTGGGATGTCCCCAGCCCTGTCACTGGGCTGTCCCCAGCCTTGTCACTGGGGTGTCCCCAGCCTTGTCACTGGGGTGTCCCCAGCTCTGTCACTGGGGTGTCCCCAGCCCTGTCACTGGGATGTCCCCAGCCCTGTCCCCTCCCTGCAGGGACCCGGCCTCCCTCACCCTGTCCTGCCTCCTGCAGGGACCTGTCCACCTCCCACTGTCCCCTCCCTGCAGGGACCTGTCACCTCCCACTGTCCCCTCCCTGCAGGGACCTGTCACCTCCCACTGTCCCCTCCCTGCAGGGACCTGTCACCTTCTGTGTCCCCTCCCTGCTGGGACCTGTCACCTCCCACTGTCTCCTCCCCTGGAGACCTGTCACCTTCTGTGTCCCCTCCCTTGGGGATCTGTCACCTCCCACTGTCCCCTCCCCTTTAGGACGTGTCACTGTTCCTGTCCCACCTGTGCAGGGACCTGTCACCATCCCTGTGCCGTCCCCTGATGGCACCTGTCACCTTCTGTGTCCCCTTCCTGCAGGGAGATGCCACCACCCCTGTCCCCTCCCTGATGTCACCTTCTCTGTCCCCTCCCCTTTAAGATCTGTCACCTTTCCTGTCCCACCCCCTTAGGGACCTGCCACTGTCCCTGTCCCCTCCCCTTGGGGACCTGTCACCATCTCTGTCCTCTCCCCTTGGGGACCTGCCACCACCCTGTCCTGCCCCCTGCAGGGATCTGTCACCTCTCTGTGTCCCCTCCCTGCTGGGAGATGCCACCACCCCTGTCCCCTTTAGGACTTGTGTGTCCCCTCCCCTGGGGACCTGTCACCTCCCACTGTCCCCTCCCTGCAGGAATCTGTCACCTCTCAGTGTCCCCTTCTTTGGAGACCTGTCACCTCTCAGTGTCCCCTCCCTGCAGGGACCTGTCACCTCTCAGTGTCCCCTCCCTGATGGAATCTGTCACCTCTCAGTGTCCCCTCCCCTCAAGGAGCTGCCGCTGTCCCTGTCCCCTCCCCTGTGCTGTCCCCTTCAGGACCTGTCACCTCTCTGGTGGCACTGCCGCTGTCCCTGTCCCCTCCCTGCGGGGCCCTGGCTCTGTCCTGTCACTCGTGGGGAGATGTCACTGACCTGCCACTGCCACTGCCACTGCCACTGCCACTGTCACTGTCACTGTCCTGTCCTGTTCTGTCCTGTCCTGTCCTGTTCCCTGCCACCACCCCTGTCCTGTGCTGTCACTCGTGGGGAGATGTCACTGACCTGCCACTGCCACTGCCACTGCCACTGCCACTGTCACTGTCACTGTCACTGCCACTGTCCTGTCCTGTTCCCTGCCACCACCCCTGTCCTGTGCTGTCCCCTGTGGGGACCTGCCACTGTCACTGTCACTGCCACTGTCCTGTCCTGTCCTGTCCTGTCCTGTCCCGTCCCCTGCCACCACCCCTGTCCTGTGCTGTCCCCTGTGGGGAGATGCCACTGACCTGCCACGGTCACTGTCACTGCCACTGCCACTGCCACGGTCACTGTCCTGTCCTGTCCTGTCCTGTCCCATCCCCTGCCACCACCCCTGTGCTGTCACCTGTGGGGACCTGGCGCCATCCCTGGCCCCAACCCCCTCTGGAACACCCCAAATCCCACCTGGACCCCCAAATCCCACCTGGACCCCCCAAACCCCCTCTGGACCCCCCCAAATCCCTCTGGAACCCCCCAAATCCCACCTGGGACCCCCCAAATCCCACCTGAAACACCTCAAATCCCACCTGGACCCCCCGAAACCCCCTCTGGACCCCCCAAATCCCTCTGGAACCCCCCAAACCCCACCTGGAACCCCCCAAATCCCCTCTGGACCCCCGAAATCCCACCTGGACCCCCCAAATCCCACCTGGACCCCCCAAACCCCCTCTGGACCCCCCCAAATCCCTCTGGAACCCCCCAAATCCCACCTGGATCCCCCAAATCCCACCTTTAACTCCCCAAATTTCCTCTGGATCCCCAAAATCCCACCTGGACCCCCCAAATCCCACCTGGGACCCCCCAAATCCCTCTGGACCCCCCCAAACCCCCTCTGGACCCCCCAAATCTCCCTTGGGACCCCCGAACTCCACCTGGAACATCTCAAATCCCACCTGGGACCCCCGAAATCCCACCTTTAACTCCCCAAATTTCCTCTGGACCCCCTCAAATCCCACCTTTAACTCCCCCAAATTTCCTCTGGACCCCCTCAAATCCCACCTGGAACCCCCCAAACCCCACCTGGGACCCCCCAAATCCCTCTGGAATCCCCCAAACCCCCTCTGGACCCCCAACCCCCCCCCGCAGCCCCCGCACTCCGCAGTCGCTGATCCGCAGCCGCTCCCCGCAGTTCT
Source organism: Camarhynchus parvulus (assembly GCF_901933205.1). Taxonomy (NCBI): domain Eukaryota; kingdom Metazoa; phylum Chordata; class Aves; order Passeriformes; family Thraupidae; genus Camarhynchus; species Camarhynchus parvulus. The sequence continues at coordinate 28,298 of NW_022147693.1, forward strand.
GGCTCCTGACGAGGACGACTTGGTGGCCATGGAGGTGACGTCCCCTCCCCCCATCGCCAAGAAATCCTCGAGCTCGGCGCTGGAGCCGCCGCCGCCGCCGCGCCTGGGGACCAAGCTGAGCCCGGAGCCGCCCGGCAGCAAAGCCGAGCCCCAGGACGCCAAAGGTCAGCGTTTCCCCGGGGTTTTCCCCAGTTTTACCCGGATTTCCCGAGTTCTTCCCGGATTTTCCGGGTCTTTCCCGGATTTTCCCAAGTTTTCCCCGGATTTCCCGAGTTTTCCCCGGATTTTCCGGGTCTTTCCCGGATTTTCCCGAGTTTTCCCGGATTTCCCGAGTTCTTCCCGGATTTTCCGGGTCTTTCCCGGATTTTCCCAGGTTTTTCCCAGATTTTCCCGAGTTTTCCCCGGATTTCCCGAGTTTTTCCCGGATTTCCTGAGTTTTACCCGGATTTCCCGAGTTTTCCCCGCATTTTCCGGGTCTTTCCCGCATTTTCCCGGGGTTTTTCCCGGATTTCCCGAGTTTTCCCCGGATTTCCCGGGTCTTACCCGGATTTCCCAGGTTTTCCCTGCATTTTCCAGGTCTTTCCCGGATTTTCCCAGGGTTTTCCCCGGATTTCCCGAGTTTTCCCCGGATTTTCCGGGATTTTCCCTGGATTTTCCCAGTGTTCCCTGGATTTCCCAGGTTTTCCCCGGATCTCCCGAGTTTTCCCCGGATTTCCCAAGTTTTCCCCAGATTTTCCTGAGTTTTCCCCGGATTTCCCGGGTTTTTCCCCGATTTCCCGGGTCTTACCCGGATTTCCCGGGTTTTCCCTGCATTTTCCGGGTCTTTCCCGGATTTCCTGAGTTTTACCCGGATTTCCCGAGTTTTCCCCGCATTTTCCGGGTCTTTCCCGGATTTCCCCAGTTTTTCCCGGATTTCCCGAGTTTTTCCCGGATTTCCTGAGTTTTTCCCGGATTTCCCGAGTTTTCCCCGGATTTCCCGGGTCTTACCCGGATTTCCCAGGTTTTCCCTGCATTTTCCAGGTCTTTCCCGGATTTTCCCAGGGTTTTCCCCGGATTTCCCGAGTTTTCCCCGGATTTTCCGGGATTTTCCCTGGATTTTCCCAGTGTTCCCTGGATTTCCCATGTTTTCCCCGGATCTCCCGAGTTTTCCCCGGATTTCCCAAGTTTTCCCCAGATTTTCCCGAGTTTTTCCCGGATTTCCCGAGTTTTTCCCGGATTTCCCGGGTTTTTCCCGGATTTCCCGTTTTTTTCCCGGATTTCCCGAGTTTTTCCCGGATTTTCCCAGGTTTTTCCTGGATTTCCTGAGTTTTCCCCGCATTTTCCGGGTCTTTCCCGGATTTCCCGGGTTTTCCCGGATTTCCCGAGTTTTCCCCGGATTTCCCGGGTTTTCCCCGGATTTCCCCAGTTTTTCCCGGATTTCCCAGGTTTTCCCTGCATTTTCCAGGTCTTTCCCGGATTTTCCCAGGGTTTTCCCCGGATTTTCCGGGATTTTCCCTGGATTTTCCCAGTGTTCCCTGGATTTCCCATGTTTTCCCCGGATCTCCCGAGTTTTCCCCGGATTTCCCAAGTTTTCCCCAGATTTTCCCGAGTTTTTCCCAGATTTCCCGGGTTTTTCCCGGATTTCCCGTTTTTTTCCCGGATTTCCCAGGTTTTTCCCGGATTTCCTGAGTTTTACCCGGATTTCCCGGGTCTTACCCGGATTTCCCGGGTTTTCCCTGCATTTTCCGGGTCTTTCCCGGATTTCCCGAGTTTTCCCCGGATTTTCCGGGATTTTCCCTGGATTTTCCCAGTGTTCCCTGGATTTCCCAGGTTTTCCCCGGATCTCCCGAGTTTTCCCCAGATTTCCCAAGTTTTCCCCAGATTTTCCCGGGTTTTCCCTGCATTTTCCGGGTCTTTCCCCGATTTCCCGGGTCTTACCCGGATTTCCCGAGTTTTCCCCGCATTTTCCGGGTCTTTCCCGGATTTTCCCGGGTTTTTCCCGGATTTCCCAAGTTTTCCCCAGATTTTCCTGAGTTTTCCCCGGATTTCCCGAGTTTTCCCCGCATTTTCTGGGTCTTTCCCGGATTTTCCCGGGGTTTTCCCCGGATCTCCCGAGTTTTCCCCGGATTTCCCAAGTTTTCCCAGATTTTCCGGTTTTTCCCGATTTCCGAGTTTTCCCCGATTTCCCGGTTTTCCCCGATTTCCAAGTTTTCCCGGATTTCCCAGGTTTTTTCCGATTTCCCGGCTTTCCCCGATTTCCGGTTTTCCGGATTTCCGAGTTTTCCCCGATTTCCCAGTTTTTTTTTCCCGGATTTCCCGGGTTTTCCCCGGGTTTTCCCAGATTTCCCAGGATTTTCCCCAAATTTTCCCAAATTCTCCTGGGTTTGGGGCCCTCACACCCCGCCCAGGGGAGTGATTTTGGGGTTAATTAATGCGGGAGTTAACGAGGTGGGAATTGGCCTGCTTGGGGTTCCCAAAACTGGGGTTGGAATTTTTTTGGGATCGGCTCCCAAGCTTTTCTCCTCATTCTCAGATTGGATTTATCCCGGATTTTTCCCATTTTTCCCAGTTTTTCCCCCATTTTCCAGCCCCCAGCCTGACCACCTGTGAGGTGTGCAGCGCCTGCCGTGATCCCAAAACTTGGGCTGGGAAAGCTTGGAATTTTTTGGGATCGGCTCCCAACTTTTCCTCCTGGTTCTCCTCACTCTGAGATTGGATTTATTCTGTTTTTTTTCCCATTTTTCCCAGTTTTTCCCCCATTTTCCAGCCCCCAGCCTGACCACATGTGAGGTGTGCCAAAACCAGGACTATGGGGGGATCTCAGGAGCTGATCCCAAGGGATTTTTAATTCCTGATTTTCCCGTTTTTCCCCATTTTTCCCCCATTTCCAGCCCCCAGCCTGACCACCTGCGAGGTGTGCCAAAACTATGTCTGTAGAGCTGATCCCAAGGGATTTTTAATTCCTGATTTTCCCATTTTCCCCGTTTTTTCCCCGTTTTTCCAGCCTCCAGCCTGACCACGTGCGAGGTGTGCGGCGCCTGTTTCAATCCTGAACTGGAGCTGATCCTGGGAGATTTTTAACCCCTAATTTCCCATTTTTCCCCATTTTTCCAGCCTCCAGCCTGACCACGTGCGAGGTGCTCTATGGGGGGAGCTCAGGAACTGATCCTGGGAGATTTTTAACCCCTAATTCCCCGTTTTTTCCCCGTTTTTTCCAGCCTCCAGCCTGACCACGTGCGAGGTGTGCGGCGCCTGCTTCGAGACGCGCAAGGGGCTCTCCAGCCACGCCCGCTCCCACCTGCGCCAGCTGGGCGTGGCCGAAGTCCGGAGAGGCGCGGGGGCTCCATCGACCTCCTGTAACGAGCTGGTGCCCACAAGCCTAAGGCCGAGCCCCCCGCTGGCCAAGAAACCCCATGGGCGCCTCCCGAAAAGGAGCCGGCGGCGCCGCGGCCGCCGCTGCTGCTGCTGCCCAAGCCCGAGGGCTCCCTCAACAAGGCCATCAAGTCCCCGCCGGGCTTTGCCAAAGCCCTGGGCCGGCCGGGCTCGCCCGCGCTCCGGAAGGTTCCGCCGCCGCTGCCGGGATCGCCCAAGGGCGGCGAGGAGAAGGGGGCGAAGCTGGCGCTGAGCCCGCTGCCCGCCGAGGCCAAGTGGGCGCCCGACGAGGACGGGCCGCTCAACCTCAGTGAGTGACACGGGCTTTGTGGGGTTTAATGGGGTTTAGTGGGTTTTATTGGGGTTTAGTGGGGTGTAATGGGGTTTTATTGGGATGTAATGGGGTTTTATTGGGGTTTAGTGGGATGTAATGGGGTTTTATGGGGGTTTTATGGGGGTTTGATTGGGATTTGGTAGGATGTAATGGGGTTTTATTGGGGTTTAATGGGGTTTTATTGGGGTTTAGTGGGGTTTGGTTGGGTTTTATTCGGGTTTAGTGGGGTTTAGTGGGGTTTGGTTGGGGTTTGTTGGGGTTTAGTAGGATGTAATGGGGTTTAAATTGGGTTTTATTGGGGTCGTAATGGGGTTGTATTGGGGTTTGGTAGGATGTAATGGGGTTTTATTGGGGTTTAATGGAGTTTTACTGGGGTTTAATGGGGTTTAATGGGGTTCAGTGGGGTGTAATGGGGTTTTATTGAGTTTTATTGGGATTCAGTGGGGTGTAATGGGGTTTCATTGGGGTTTAACGGGCACTGAGGAGAAGGGGGCAAAGCTGGCACTGAGTCCCCGCTGCCCCAGGGCCAAGTGGGGCTCGACAAGGACGGGCGCTCAACCTCAGTGAGTGACACGGGCTTTGTGGGGTTTAATGGGGTTTAGTGGGGTTTATTGGGGTTTAGTGGGGTGTAATGGGGTTTTATTGAGGTATAATGGGGTTTAGTGGGATGTAATGGGGTTTGGTTGGGTTTTAATGGGGTTTTATTGAGGTATAATGGGGTTTAGTGGGGTGTAATGGAGTTTTACTGGGGTTTAATGGGGTTTTATTGGGATTCAGTGGGGTGTAATGGGGTTTTATTGGGGTTTAATGGGATTCAGTGGGGTGTAATGGGGTTTTATTGGGGTTTAACGGGCACTGAGGAGAAGGGGGCGAAGCTGGCGCTGAGCCCGCTGCCCGCCGAGGCCAAGTGGGCGCCCGACGAGGACGGGCCGCTCAACCTCAGTGAGTGACACGGGGTTTGTGGGGTTTAATGGGGTTTAGTGGGGTTTATTGGGGTTCAGTGGGGTGTAATGGGGTTTAGTGGGATGTAATGGGGTTTTATTGGGGTATAATGGGGTTTAGTGGGATGTAATGGGGTTTAATGGGGTTTTATTGGGGTTTGGTAGGATGTAATGGGGTTTTATTGGGGTTTATTGGGGTTTAGTGGGATGTAATGGGGTTTAATGGGGTTTTAATGGGGTTTGGTAGGATGTAATGGGGTTTTATTGGGGTTTGGTAGGGTGTAGTGGGGTTTTATTGGGGTTCAGTGGAGTGTAATGGGGCTTTAATTGGGTTTTATTGGGGTGTGGGGGCCTTACGGGGGCCACGCGCAACCTCAGTGAGTGACACGGGGTTTGTGGGGTTTGGTTGGGTTTTATTGGGGTTTAACCCCTTCTCTCCCGCGTTCCCAGCCTCGGGCTCGGAGCCGTGCTGTGCCACCCACTGCGAGTTCTGCGGGGAGTTCCTCGGGAACCCCCACATCCCATTCCTGGGAATCCCCACAGCCCCAAACCCCCAACTTTTGGGATCACCCCAAACCCCCACCAGTACCTTTTAACCCCTTCGCTCCCGCGTTCCCAGCCTCGGGCTCGGAGCCGTGCCGCGACATCTGCTTTGGGAGTTCCTCGGGAACCCCCAAATTCCCACAACCCCAAACCCCCACCAGCACCTCTTAACCCCTTCTCTCCCGCGTTCCCAGCCTTGGGCTCGGAGCCGTGCTGTGACAGTTCTGCGGGGAATTCCTCGGGAATCCCCACATCCCATTCCTGTGAATCCCCACAGCCCCAAACCCCCAACTTTTGGGATCACCCCAAACCCCCACCAGCACCTCTTAACCCCTTCTCTCCCGCGTTCCCAGCCTCGGGCTCGGAGCCGTGCTGTGCCACCGCTGCGAGTTCTGCGGGGAATTCCTTGGGAACCCCCAAATTCCCACAACCCCTAAACCCCCACCAGCACCTCTTAACCCCTTCTCTCCCGCGTTCCCAGCCTCGGGCTCGGAGCCGTGCCACGACATCCGCTTTGGGGAGTTCCTCGGGAACCCCCAAATTCCCACAACCCCAAATCCCCACCAGCACCTCTTAACCCCTTCTCTCCCGCGTTCCCAGCCTCGGGCTCAAAGCCGTGCTGTGACAGTTCTGCGGGGAATTCCTCGGGAATCCCCAAACCCTCACCAGCACCTTTTAACCCCTTTGCTCCCACGTTCCCAGCCTCGGGCTCAGAGCCGTGCCACCACTGCGAGTTCTGTGGGGAGTTCCTTGGGAACCCCCAAATTCCCACAACCCCAAATCCCCACCAGCACCTCTTAACCCCTTCTCTCCCGTTTTCCCGCGTTCCCAGCCTGGAGCTCGGAGCCGTGCCGCGACATCCGCTTTGGGGAGTTCCTCGGGAACCCCCAAATTCCCACAACCCCCAAACCCCCACCAGCACCTCTTAACCCCTTCTCTCCCGCGTTCCCAGCCTCGGGCTCGGAGCCGTGCCGCGACATCCGCTGCGAGTTCTGCGGGGAGTTCTTTGAGAACCGCAAGGGGCTCTCGAGCCACGCGCGCTCCCACCTGCGCCAGATGGGCGTCACCGAGTGGTACGTGAACGGCTCGCCCATCGACACGCTGCGGGAAATCCTCACCCGCCGCCGCTCGGGCCACCCCAAGCCCTTGGCCAAGAGCCTGCTGGGCGGGCTGGCCCCGCTGGAGCCGCCTCGGGCGCCCCCCGAGCTCCACCTGCCCCCGGGGCTGGGCAAGAAGGTCCCGGCGCCGCTGAGCCCCCCGGGGCCGGCCCCCGGCGCCGCCTCCCCACCGCCGCCCACGGCCAGGAAAATGTTCCCGGGGCTCTCGGCGCCGTCCCTGCAGAAGAAACTGAAGCAGGACCAGCTCAGGGTGGAGATCAAGCGCGAGCTGATGGCCGGGGCAGGAGGAGGAGGAGGAGGTGGGATCCATCCCGGAGAGGCGCCGGCGCCGCCGGACCCGGCCTGGGCAGCGCACGAGGAGATGGCGCCGCTCAACCTCTGTGAGTGGTTTTGGGGTTTGTCCCGGGGATTTGGGGGGTTTTGGGGTTTTTCCTGTGAATTTGGGGAGCTGGGATCCATCCCAGGGTCATGAGGAGATGGCGCCGCTCAACCTCTGTGAGTGGTTTTGGGGTTTGTCCTGGGGATTTGGGGGGTTTTGGGGTTTTTCCTGTGAATTTGGGGAGCTGGGATCCATCCCAGGGTCATGAGGAGATGGCGCCGCTCAACCTCTGTGAGTGGTTTTGGGGTTTGTCCTGGGGATTTGGGGAGCTCATCCCGGGGATTTGGGGAGCTCACCCCAGGGATTTTGGGGAGCTCATCCCGAGGATTTTGGGGAGCTCATCCCGGGGATTTGGGGAGCTCATCCCGAGGATTTTGGGGAGCTTATCCCAGGGATTTGGGGAGCTCATCCCGAGGATTTTGGGGAGCTCATCCCAGGGATTTGGGGAGCTCATCCCGGGGATTTTGGGGAGCTCATCCCGAGGATTTTGGGGAGCTCATCCCAGGGATTTGGGGAGCTCACCCCAGGGATTTTGGGGAGCTCACCCCAGGGATTTGGGGAGCTCATCCCGGGGATTTTGGGGAGCTCATCCCGAGGATTTTGGGGAGCTCATCCCAGGGATTTGGGGAGCTCATCCTGAGGATTTTGGGGAGCTCATCCCAGGGATTTGGGGAGCTCATCCCGAGGATTTTGGGGAGCTCATCCCGAGGATTTTGGGGAGCTCACCCCAGGGATTTGGGGAGCTCATCCCGAGGATTTTGGGGAGCTCATCCCAGGGATTTGGGGAGCTCATCCCGAGGATTTTGGGGAGCTCATCCCAGGGATTTTGGGGAGCTCATCCCGGGGATTTGGGGAGCTCATCCCGAGGATTTTGGGGAGCTCATCCCAGGGATTTGGGGAGCTCATCCCGGGGATTTGGGGAGCTCATCCCGAGGATTTTGGGGAGCTCATCCCGGGGATTTGGGGAGCTCACCCCAGGGATTTTGGGGAGCTCATCCCAGGGATTTTGGGATGCTCTGAGCTCTTTCCAGGGATTTAGGGACCCAAAATCCCATCCCAGGAAGTTCCATCCCTCCCTAACCCTGGAATTTTCCCTGTCCCGCAGCCTCCAATATGGACCCAGTGTGTGACATCCACTGGCTCGTCCTGGGGATTTGGGGATGCTCTGAGCCCATCCAGGAGCTTCCATCCCTCCCTAACCCTGGAATTTTCCCTGTCCCGCAGCCTCCCGGGCGGACCCGGTGCGCGACATCCGCTGCGAGTTCTGCGGGGAGTTCTTTGAGAACCGCAAGGGGCTCTCGAGCCACGCGCGCTCCCACCTGCGCCAGATGGGCGTCACCGAGTGGTCGGTGAACGGCTCGCCCATCGACACGCTGCGCGAGATCCTCAGGAAGAAATCCAAGCCCTGCCTCATCAAGAAGGAGCCGCCGGCGCCGCCGGGGCTGGAGCCGGGCGCGGGGCTGTGCGACGAGGAGCCCAAAGCGCCGCCGGGGCCGGCTCCGGGCAAGGCGCTGCCCCCGGGGCTGGCCCTGGGCAAGCCGGGCTCGGGGCTGGCGCTGGCGCCGCTGGGCTCCAAGAACGCCCCCGGCGCCTTCCTGGCTGCCAAGAGACCCCTGGGGGACACCGAGAGGCTGGGCGGGCACGGCGAGGCCAAGCACAAAGGCTTCGAGCTGGGCTTCAAGGCCAAGGCCCTGCACGACAAGGCCTGTGAGTGCTCATGGGGAAATCATGGGGATTTTGGGATCTTTGGGATGGTTGTGGGGTCGTTTGGGGGTTTTTGGGATGGTTTTAGGATGGTTTTGGGGTGGGCTGGGAGGGCACGGAGAGGCCAAGCACAAAGGCTTCGAGCTGGGCTTCAAGGCCAAGGCCCTGCACGACAAGGCCTGTGAGTGCCCTGGGGAAATCAAGGGGATTTTGGGGTTTTTGGGATCTTTGGGATGGTTTTGGGATTGTTTTTGTAATGGTTTTGGGGTGTTCTTGGCATTGACTGGGAGCACATTATTTTCCCATTTTTTTCCCATTTTTCCCATTTTTTTCCCATTTTTTCCCCATTTTTCCATGTTCTCCCTGCTGCGAGCTGTGCGGGCTGTACTTTGAGAGCAGGAGGGCGCTGGCCAGCCACACCTGGGCACACCTGCGGCACTTTTAGCAATATCCATACCCCATTTTCACCATTTTAACCCCATTTTTTCAGTGTTTCTTCCCATTTTAACCCCATTTTTCAGTGTTTCTTCCCATTTTAACCCCATTTTCCCCCATTTTTCCCCGTTCCCAGCAGCAGAAGCGTGCTGCGAGCTGTGCGGGCTGTACTTTGAGAACAGGAAGGCGCTGGCCAGCCACGCCCGGGCACTGCCCGTACCCCATTTTCTGTATAAATAATCCCATTGTAACCCCGTTTTTTCCCATTTTTCCCTATTTTAACCCCATTTTCTGTGTTTCCCAGCAGCAGAAGCGTGCTGCGAGCTGTGCGGGCTGTACTTTGAGAACAGGAAGGCGCTGGCCAGCTGTGCCTGGGCGCACCTGCGGCACTTTTAGCAATATCCATACCCCATTTTCACCATTTTTATCCTGGTTTTTTTCCATTTTTCCCTATTTTAACCCCATTTTAACCCCATTTTTTCTGTTTTTTCCCTGTTCCCAGCAGCAGAAGCGTGCTGCGAGCTGTGCGGGCTGTACTTTGAGAACAGGAAGGCGCTGGGCCGCCCGGGCACTGCCCGTACCCCATTTTCTGTATAAATAATCCCATTGTAACCCCGTTTTTTCCCATTTTTCCCTATTTTAACCCCATTTTCTGTGTTTCCCAGCAGCAGGCGCGTGCTGCGAAGCGCTGCGGGCTGTACTTTGAGAACAGGAAGGTGCTGGCCAGCCACGCCCGGGCACTGCCCGCGCCCCATTTTCTGTATAAATAATCCCATTGTAACCCCGTTTTTTCCCATTTTTCCCTATTTTAACTCCATTTTTCCCCGTTCCCAGCAGCAGAAGCGTGCTGCGGTAGCGCGGCTGTACTTTGAGAACAGGAAGGCGCTGGCCAGCTGTGCCGGCGCACCTGGCGCACTTTAGCAAATGCCCATACCCCATTTTCACCGTTTTTATCCTGGTTTTTTTCCATTTTTCCCTATTTTAACCCCATTTTAACCCCATTTTTTCTGTTTTTTCCCGTTCCCAGCAGCAGAGCGTGCGAGCGCTGCGGGCTGTACTTTGAGAACAGGAAGGCGCTGGCCAGCCACGCCCGGGCGCACCTGCGGCAGTTTGGCGTCACCGAAAGTGCGTGGCGACGCCGCCGCCCATCGAGACGCTGCGCGAGTGGATCCGGCACCGGCCACACAAGGGGCGCCCCCCCAACCCCCCTATCCAGGGCGCCGGGCGCCCCTTCCAAGAAGTTCGGGGAGGGCGCACCCGAGGCCGCGGCGCCCTGGCCGTGCCCTTCCTGCCCAAGGGCGGCCTGGCGGCGCCGCCCGGGGCGCTGGGCGGGTGACGGGGTGCGCGGCCGCGCTGGGCCCCTGGCTCAAGGTGGAGGAGAGAGGGGAAATTCAGCAGTGAGTGATGGGATGGGGAAATGGGGGTGGGGGTGGGAATTGGGGGGTTTGGGGTGGGAATGGGGGGTTTGGGGTGGGGAAAATGGGATTGGGGGTGGGGGTGGGGAAAATGGGAATTGGGGGTGTGGGGTGGAGGAGCAGAGGGGCAACTTCAGCAGTGAGTGATGGGGAAATGGGGGGTTTGGGGGGGAAATGGGGGTTTGGGGTGGCAAATGGTGGGATTGGGAATGGGGTTTGAGAACAGGAATGGGAAATGGGGAATGGGAATGAGGAGTGGTCAGGGTGGAGGAGCAGAGGGGCAACTTCAGCAGTGAGTGATGGGATGGGGAATTGGGGGGTTTGGGGGTAGGAATTGGGGGGTTTGGGGTGGGAATTGGGGGGTGTGGGGTGGGAATTGGGGGGTTTGGGGTGGGGAAAATGGGAATTGGGGGGTGTGGGGTGGGGAAAATGGGAATTGGGGGGTGTGGGGTGGGAATTGAGGGGTTTGGGGTGGAGGAGCAGAGGGGCAACTTCAGCAGTGAGTGATGGGATTGGGGAATTGGGGGTGTGGGGTGGGAATTGGGGGGTTTGGGGTGGGAATTGGGGGGTCAGGATGGAGGAGCAGAGGGGCAACTTCAGCAGTGAGTGATGGGATGGGGGAATTGGGGGGTGTGGGGTGGGAGTTGTGGGGTTTGGGGTGGGGAAAATGGGATTTATGGGGTTGGGAATGGGAATGAGGAGTGGTCAGGGTGGAGGAGCAGAGGGGCAACTTCAGCAGTGAGTGATGGGATGGGGGAAATGGGGGGTTTGGGGTGGGAATTGGGGGGTTTGGGGATGGGGATTGGGAACAGGAATGGGAAATGGGGAATGGGAATGAGGAGTGGTCAAGGTGGAGGAGCAGAGGGGCAACTTCAGCAGTGAGTGATGGGATGGGGGGAATTGGGGGGTGTGGGGTGGGAATTGGGGGGTTTGGGGTGGAGGAGCAGAGGGGCAACTTCAGCAGTGAGTGATGGGGGGAAATGGGAATTGGGGGGTGTGGGGTGGGAAAATTGGGTCAGGAATGGGAATGAGGAGTGGTCAGGGTGGAGGAGCAGAGGGGCAACTTCAGCAGTGAGATGAATGGGGGATTGGGGGTTTGGGAGCAGAGGGGCAACTTCAGCAGTGAGTGATGGGGGGAATTGGGGGGTTTGGGGGGGAAAATGGGATTGGGATGGGAGAAATGGGATTGGGATGGGAGAAATGGGATTGGGAATGGGAAAAATGGGGTTTAGGAATGGAGATAGGAATGGGATGGGAATGGGGCTGGGGATGTGAAAGTGGGAACGGGGACAGGAATGGGATTGGGGATGGGATTGGGAATGGGGATTAGGAACGTGAAATTGGGAATGGAGACAGGAATGGGATTGGGAGTGGGGCTGGGGATGTGAAATTGGGAATGGGGACAGGAATGGGATTGGGGATGGGAATGGGGACTGGGGATGTGAAAGTGGGGATGGACAATGGGAATGAGAACAGGAATGGGGAATTGGGGACAGGAATGGGGAATTGGGGACGGGAACGGGAACGGGAATGGGAACGGGAATGGGAATGGGAACGGGAATGGGAATGGGAACGGGAACGGGAACGGGAATGGGAACGGGAACGGGAATGGGAACGGGAACGGGAATGGGAATGGGAATGGGAATGGGAACGGGAACGGGAATGGGAACGGGAATGGGAACGGGAACGGGAATGGGAGCGGAACGGAACGGGAATGGGAATGGGAATGGGAACGGGGAACGGGAATGGGAGCCGGGAATGGGAACGGAACGGAATGGGGAGCGGAACGGCGGGAATGGGAATGGGAATGGGAACGGGAAGGGAAGGAATGGGAACGGAATGGAAACGGAAGGAATGGAATGAGAATGAGAACAGGAATGGGGAATTGGGGAGGAATGGGAGCGGAACGGAAGGATGGGAATGGGAATGGGAACGGGAATGGGAATGGGAACGGGAATGGGAATGGGAATGAGAATGAGAACAGGAATGGGGAATTGGGAAGAAAGGAAGGGAATGGAATGGGAACGGAAGGAATGGGAAGGAACGGGAACGGAACGGAACGGGCTGTGCTGGGCCCCTGCCAGCCCCTGCATCGCCCCAGCTCCCTGTTGCAAAAGTCGGAAGGGCGCCAGGCGGCCCGCCCTGAGCCCCCGCGCTGCCCCCCAGGCTGCCCCCGAAAGCCCGAGAGTTCCCGCGCGAAGCTTCCGGAGCCCGGCCGCCGCGCGGCCGGCGTCCCCGTGCCCGCCCTGGTGCCGCGCCCGCCCCAGACCTCGCTCGTCAAGTTCGTGGGCAACATCTACACCCTCAAGTGCAGGTGGGATTTGGGGCAATTTCCCAATTTTCCAGCCTTTTTGGGGCTGGTTTTCCTGATTTTCCGCGCTCTTCCATCCTAAGAATTCCTGCCCAAAACCTGAGAATTCCTGCCCAAAATTCCTCCTGAAACCCAGGAATTCCTGCCCAAATCAAAAGAATTCCTCCCGAAATCCCAGAATTCCTCCCAAAACCCCAGAATTCCTGCCCAAACCCCAGAATTCCCTCCCCAAACCCCCGAATTGCTCCCCAAACCCCAGAATTCCCCCCAGAACCCCAGAATTCCTGCCCAAAACCCCAAAATTCCTCCCGAAACCCCAGAATTGCTCCCCAAAGCCCAGAATTGCTCCCCAAAACCCCAGAATTCCTCCAAAAATTCCTCTTGAAACCCAGGAATTCCTGCCTGAAATCCTGGAATTCCTTCCCAAAACCCCAGAACTGCTCCCCACACCCCAGAATCGCTCCCCAAACCCCAGAATTGCTCCCCAAACCCCAGAATTGCTCCCCAAAGCCCAGAATTGCTCCCCAAAGCCCAGAATTGCTCCCCAAAGCCCAGAATCGCTCCCCACACCCCAGAATTGCTCCCCAAAGCCCAGAATCGCTCCCCAAACCCCAGAATTGCTCCCCAAAGCCCAGAATTGCCCCCCAAACCCCAGAATTCCTCCCAAACCCCAGAATTGCTCCCCAAACCCCAGAATTGCTCCCCAAAGCCCAGAATTGCTCCCCAAACCCCAGAATGCTCCCCAAACCCCAGAATTGCTCCCCAAAGCCCAGAATTGCTCCCCAAACCCCAGAATTCCCCAAACCCCACAATTGCTCCCCAAAGCCCAGAATCCCCCAAAACCCCAAACCCCAGAATTCCTCCCCAAACCCCAGAATTGCTCCCCAAAGCCCAGAATTGCTCCCCAAACCCCAGAATTGCCCCCAAAGCCCAGAATTGCTCCCCACACCCCAGAATTCCGCTCCCCAAACCCCAGAATTGCTCCCCACACCCCAGAATTGCTCCCCCAAACCCCAGAATTGCTCCCCCAAACCCCAGAATTGCTCCCCCAAAGCCCAGAATTGCCCCCCACACCCCAGAATTGCCCTCCCCAAATCGCTCCCCAAAGCCCAGAATTGCCCCCACACCCCAGAATTGCCCCCCAAACCCCAGAATTGCTCCCCAAAGCCCAGAATTGCTCCCCACACCCCAGAATTGCCCCCCAAAGCCCAGAATTGCTCCCCAAACCCCAGAATTCCCCCCGAAGCCCAGAATTGCCCCCAAAGCCCAGAATTGCTCCCCAAAGCCCAGAATTGCTCCCCACACCCCAAGCCCCCAGAATTGCTCCCCCAAAGCCCAGAATGCCCCCAAACCCCAGAATTGCTCCCCAAACCCCAGAATTGCTCCCCAAAGAATACACCCCAGAATTGCCCCCCTAGAATGGCTCCCCAAAGCCCAGAATCGCTCCCCAAAGCCCAGAATTGCCCCCGAAGCCCAGAATTGCTCCCCAAACCCCAGAATTCCCCCCAACCCCAGAATTGCTCCCCACACCCCAGAATTGCTCCCCACACCCCAGAATCGCTCCCCCAAAGCCCAGAATTGTCCCCACACCCCAGAATTGCCCCCGAAGCCCAGAATCGCTCCCCAAAGCCCAGAATTCCCCCCACACCCCAGAATTGCCCCCGAAGCCCCCCGATCCGCTCTGAGGGCCGGCGCTGCGCGTGCCCTGCAGGTTCTGCGAGGTGCAGTTCCAGGGCCCGCTGTCCATCCAGGAGCAGTGGCTGCGGCACCTGCAGCGCCACATCCTCGCCATGAACTTCTCGTCGGCCGAGCAGCGCGCCAGGCGCCCCGAGCCCCGGCTGCCCGGCGCCCCCTGAGCGCCGCCGGCTGCTTTTCCCAAAGCCCTGGGAATTAAAACGCCAACAAAACCAAACCACACACCCACCCACACACACAGAATAAACCACCCGCCGATGATAAATCAGTGAACCTCCCCGGAATTGCAGCCGGGCGGTTCTGCCCCCGCTTCTCGGGGCGCGTTTGGGGTTTTCGGGCTGCGACAGCCGCAAGCACTACACGGAGCGTTCCCGCCGGGAATTCCCGGGAAACGAACACGCAAAACCAACACAATTCCCTTTTTGTATCCCAAAGAACCGGGCAGGGAATTCCCAGAATTCCCACGATTCCCACAAGGGGGAAAACGCTGTGCATTTTGTACATTTGGACCCTCGGCAGAGCTGTAAATTCCCCATTCTTTTCCCCTTTTGGTTTTTATTTTCCGTGGCCCCGTAGATGTCGGAATTCCCTCGGTTCCGGGGTTGCATGTTCCCAAAATTCCCGTTTTTCCCAAGGAAATCCCGTGGGATTCTCCGCGGGAATCCCCAAAATCCCGGGAGGATTCGGCTCCGTTTTTTCCCCCAAAATTCCTTTTTTTTGGTTTTTTTTTTTTTCCTTGGTTTTATTCCCATTTTTCCCTCCCTCATCCCGAATTTTTTAAACTCTAGATTTGTGTAGAAAGCAAAGGAGAAAAGAAAAAAAAAATTTCCGTTTTTATTTGGGAATCCCGAAACTTCCGGATTTCGGAAGGAATTTTAATGGAAAATGTTTTGGGTTTTTTTTTTCCTGGTTTTGGGTTTTTTTTCCATTTTTTTTTTTTTTTTTTAAATTTTATTTCCACGTTTTTCGGGACGTTTCCGGCGATTCCTGTACCCGGCACTGGGGGACGATGGATTAAATTCTTCTGGAGATGAAATCCCGGGAAAAAAAACGGAGTCTGTGCATGCCTGGGGGGGATTGGGGAAAATCCCGGGAAATTTGGGGAAATTCCAGGGAAATTTGGGAGAAATTGGGAGGAAATCCAGGGAAATTTGGGGAAATCTGGAGGGATTTGGGGAAATTCCAGGGAAATTTGGGGGAAATTGGGAGGAAATCCAGGGAAATTTGGGGAAATTCAGAGGAATTTGGGGAAATTCCAGAGAAATTTGGGGAAATTGGGGGGAAATCCAGGAAAATTCCCTGAGGAATTCCAGAGAAATTTGGGGGAGATTTGGGAGAATTCCAGGGAAATTTGGGAGAAATCCAGAGGGATTTGGGGGAAATTTGCGGAAATTCCAGAGAAAATTTGGGGAAATTCCAGGGAAATCTGGGGGAATTCAGGGAGATTTGGGGAAATCCAGGGAAATTTGGGGAAATCCAGAGGGAATTTGGGGAAATTCCAGAGAAAATTTGGGGAAATTCCAGGGAAATTTGGGGGAAATTGGGGGGAAATTTGGGGGAATCCAGAGGGATTGGGGGGAAGTTTGGGACAATTCCAGGGAAATTTGGGAAAATGCAGGGAAATTTGAGGTGGATCCAGGGGGATTTGGGGGAAATCCAGGGAAATTTTGGGGGGAAATCCAGAGAATTTTGGAGAAATCCAGGAAGATTTGGGATGGATCCAGGGGGATTTTGGGGAAAATCCAAGGAAATTTGGGAAATTCCAGGGAAATCTGGGGGAATTCAGGGAGATTTGGGTAAATCCAGGGAAATCTGGGGAATTCCAGGGAGATTTGGGGGAAATTTGGGGAAATTGGGGGGAAATTTGGGGAAATCCAGGGGAATTTGGGGAAATCCAGGGAAATTTGGGGAAATCCAGGGGGATTTGGGGGAAATTTGGGGAAATTCCAGGGAAATTTGGGGGAATTCAGGGAGATTTGGGTAAATCCAGGGAAATTTGGGGAATTCCAGGGAGATTTGGGGGAAATTTGGGGAAATTGGGGGGAAATTTGGGGAAATCCAGGGGGGATTTGGGGCGGATCCAGGGAGGATTGAAGGAGGGGAAGGGTCAGGGATGGGTTTGGGTGCCGGGATTTGGGATTTGGGGCCGGTTTTTTGGGGCCGTATTTGGAGGATTTGGGGCCGTTTTTGGGATTTGGGGCCGTTTTTGGAGGATTTGGGGGTGTTATTTGGGATTTGGGGCCTTTTGGGGGTTTTGGGGCCGTTTTTGGGGGGATTTGGGGCCGTTTTGGGGATTGGCGTTTTGGGATTTGGGGCCGTTTTGGAGGATTTGGGGGTGTTATTTGGGATTTGGGGTCTTTTTGGGGATTTGGGGCCGTTTTTGGGGGATTTGGGGCGTTTTTGGGAATTTGGGGCCGTTTTTGGGGATTTGGGGCCGTTTTTTGGGGGATTTGGGGCGTTTTGGGGGATTTGGGGTGTTTGGGAATTTGGGGCCGTTTTGGGGATTTGGGGTTTTTTGGGATTTCGGGCGTTTTGGGATTTAGGGCCGTTTTGGAGGATTTGGGGGTGTTATTTGGGATTTGGGGCCGTTTTTGGGGTTTTGGGGCCGTTTTGGGGGATTTGGGGCCGTTTTTGGGGATTTGGGGCCGTTTTTTGGGATTTGGGGCCGTTATTTGGGATTTGGGGCCATTTTTGGGATTTGGGGCCGTTTTTTGGGATTTGGGGCCGTTTTGGGGGATTTGGGGCCGTTTTTGGGATTTGGGGCTGTTTTTGGGAATTTCGGGCCGTTTTTTGGGATTTGGGGACCCCCCCGTGACCCCACGTGACAAACACGTGACTCGCGCCACACGTGACAAGCACGTGACCCCAGGTGACACCGCACCGCCGCGAGCGGCCACGTGAGGGCGCCACAGGGGGCGTGGCCTCAGCAAAAGCAGCCAATAGATGCCGGCGCTGCGGAGAGGAGGCGTGGCTAAGGGCTCGCCTGTCACGCGATAGGTCCTAAGCCGGCGCAGCTGACCAATAGGGGAACAGAGCGGCGGAAGCCACGCCTCCTAATCGAGAAGACTTTCACTGCAACCAATCGCATTACCGGAGATGCGATGAACGACAGCGGCCAGCTGCCAATGGGCGGTGCGAAGCTCGCGGACCAATCAGCGCGGGGGAGGCGGAGCGGCGCGGCCAATCAGCGCGAGGGGGCGGGGCCGGCGCGGCGCCGTTACCGCCCGGGAAAGGGGAGGAGGCGCCGCCATCATGAGCTACGGTGAGGGGAGGGGGCGGCACCGGGACCGGGAGGGACCGCGGGCACCGCGACCGGGAGGGGCCGGAGGGGCCCGTCAGGGGCTCGCTGGGGTCGGTGAGGAGCCACTGCGGTCCGTGAGGGGCCGCGGGGTCCGTGAGGGGCGGCGGGTCCGTGAGGGGCGGCGGGATCTGTGAGGGGCGGCGGGGTCCGTGAGGGGCGGCGGGATCTGTGAGGGGCGGCGGGGTCCGTGAGGGGCGGCGGGATCCGTGAGGGGCTCGCTGGGGTCGGTGAGGAGCCGTGAGGGGGAGGGGCGGGCGGGGTGGAAGCCCTGAGGGGTTTGGGGGGAGCCGTGAGGGAGCGCGCTGGGGCGGTGAGGGACACGGGGGTCCGTGAGGGGACCGGGGGTTCGTGAGGGGCCGGGGGTGACCGTGAGGAACTGGGGGTGACCGTGAGGCACCGGGGGCGACACCGGGACCGGGGGGTTCGTGAGGGACCCGGTGGGTGTCCGTGAGGGGACGGAGGGCACCGGGACTGGGGGGACGTCGTGAGGACCGGGGGTTCGACAGGGCCGGGGGTGACCGTGAGGAACTGGGGGTGACCGTGAGGGACCAGGGGACACCGGGACCGGGGTTCGTGAGGGACCCGTGGTCTGTGAGGGACCAGAGGACACCGGGACTGGGGGTGACCGTGAGGGACCGGGGCGACACCGGGCCGTTGAGGGGACAATGAGACACGGAGATGTCTGTGAGGGACCCGTGGATGTCTGTGAGGGACCCGGGGGTGTCTGTGAGGGACCGGGGGCACCGGGACACGGGGATGTCCCTGAGGGGAGCGGGGAGACACCGGGACCGGGGGGTTCCTGGACATGGAGGGCGGACCCTGAGGGACCGAGGGTGACCGTGAGGGACCCGGGGATGTCTGCGAGGGACCGGGGGACACCGGGGCCTTGGGGGGACAATGAGACACGGAGATGTCCGTGAGGGACCGGAGGTGTCTCTGAAGGACCGGGGGAACACCGGGAGGGCCCGGCCGGAGCCGCCGGGGGCAACGGGAACCTGCAGGACACGAGTGGCACCGGGACAGCCCCAATTCCTGGGAGTTCGAGCCCAAAAAACGGGATTCGATCCCAAAGCCGGGATTTGATCCCGAAATTGGGATTTGCTCCCAGTCCAGCCCCGTTCGCCTCTCCCGGTCCCGCTTTGAGCCCCGGGCATTCCCAAATTCCCGAGATTTTGCTCCCAAAACCGGGATTTGCTCCCAGCCCGGTCCCGTTCGCCTCTCCCGCTCCCGGGAATTCCCGATTCCATCCCCGCCCGGGTTTATTCCCACCCCGACCCCTCCGGAGCCGTTGTAATCCCATTTTTTCTCATTTTTAATCCCATTTTTTCTCATTTTTAATCCCAATTTTTCTCATTTTTAATCCCAATTTTTCTCGTTTTAATCCCATTTTTTTCTCGTTTTAGTCCCATTTTTTCTCATTTTTGAATCCCATTTTTTCTCATTTTGAATCCCATTTTTTCTCATTTTGAATCCCATTTTTTCTCATTTTTGAATCCCATTTTTTCTCAATTTTTTATCCCATTTTTTCTCATTTTTAATCCCATTTTTTCTCATTTTGAATCTCATTTTTTCTCATTTTTATCCCATTTTTTTCTCATTTTAATCCCATTTTATCCATTTTTTATCCCTTTTCTCCGTGAATCCGCCTGTTTCCTCACCATTGAATCTCAGGTTCGCATTTTTTCCGAGAATTTCCGAAATTCCCATCCATTTGAAGCACCCATTAACCCATAATTGGCCTTTTTTGCTAATGTTAGGATCCAAAAATTATAAAAAAATAAAAAAAAAATAAAAAAAAAAAAAATAAATCAAAAAAAAATAAATTTAAACAAAAAAAAAAAAAAAAAAAAAAAAAATAAAAAAAATAATTAGGCCTGAAATTACACTGGGGAATGAGGGCAGCCGGGAACAGCAGGAACGGCATCCAACTCCCAGTTTTCCCCCCATTTTTTCCCATTTTCTCCCCATTCTTTCCCATTTTCTCCCAATTTTTTCCCACTTTCCCCCGGTTTTCCCATTTCCCCCAATTCTTTCTCCTTTTTTCCAAGTGTTCCCCATATTTTCCCATCTGTCCCAATTTTTTTCCCCGATTTTTTCTCCTTTTTTTTCTCCTTTTTTCTCCTCCCCCCCCCATTTTTCCCATTTTTTGCCCTTCTCCCCCATTTTTTTCCTTTTTTATTTTCCCTGTTTTTCCTTTTTTCTCTTTTTCCCATTTTTTTCTAATTTTTCCCCTTCTTTTTCCCATTTTTTTCCATTTTCCCATTTTTCCTTTTTTCCCTTTTTTTCCCTTTTTTCCCTTTTTCCCATTTTTCCCCATTTTTCTTTTTTCCCTTTTTTCCCATTTTTCCCCATTTTTTCCCCATATTTTTCCCCATATTTTCCCCATATTTTCCCCGTATTTTCCCCATATTTTTCCCCATATTTTCCCCCATATTTTTCCCCATATTTTCCCCGTATTTTCCCCGTATTTTCCCCCATATTTTCCCCCATATTTATTTTCCCCCATATTTATTTTCCCCCATATTTATTTTCCCCCATATTTATTTTCCCCCATATTTATTTTCCCCCATATTTATTTTCCCCCATATTTATTTTCCCCCATATTTATTTTCCCCCATATTTATTTTCCCCCATATTTATTTTCCCCATATTTATTTTCCCCCATATTTATTTTCCCCCATATTTATTTTCCCCATATTTATTTTCCCCATATTTATTTTCCCCATATTTATTTTCCCCCATATTTATTTTCCCCATATTTTTCCCCATTTTCCCCATATTTTTCCCCATATGTTTCCCCATAGTTTTCCCCATATTTTCCCCATATTTTTTCCCCATTTTTCCCCATTTTTTCCCCTTTTCCCCATATGTTTCCCCATTTTTCCCCATATTTTCCCCCATATTTTCCCCATATTTTCCCCTTTTTTTCCCCTATTTTTTTTTCCCCTTTTTTCCCCCTTTTTTTCCCCCTTTTTTTTCCCCTTTTTCTTTTTCCCCTTTTTTTCCATCTTTTTCCCATTTTTCCCCCTTTTCCCCGCTTTCCCCGTTTCCCAGCAGGAATTTCCCTTTCCTGACCATCCCCAAACCCCCAGGGCTGGGAACCCTTCCTGGCTTGGATGGAAATTTGGGATTTGGGGCTCCTGGGGCCGATTCCCAGCAGATTTGGGGGAAATTTGGGGGAATTTGGGGGATTTTGGAGCCTGACTGGGGTTTTGCTGTTTTCTAGGGTACGGAGATTGGAATTCGGGCTCGAGCAGAGGCAAGTGCGGGAATTTCCTGCCCCTGCATCCATCCCCAGATCCCTTGGGAAGCTCCCACCTCTCCTTTCCCAAATTTTAGTCCCAAATTCCCACCGGATCCAACAAAAAATTGGCATTTCTGGAAAATCCAAAATTCCCGGTAAATCCAAAATTCCCAGTAAATCCAAAATTCCCAGTAAATCCCAGCGAATCCCGAATTCCCAGTAAGTCCTGAATTCCCGGTAATTCCCGTTCAATCCCAGTAAATCCCAAATTCCTGATAATCCCCAGTGCATCCCAAATTCCCAGTAATTCCCATTAAATCCCAGTGCATCCCGAATTTCCAATAGTTCCCAGTAAATCCCAGTAAATCCCAAATTCCCAATAATTCTGTTAAATCCCAGTAAATCCTGAATTCCTGTTAAATCCCAGTAAATCCCAAATTCCCAATAATTCTGTTAAATCCCAGTAAATCCCAATTCCCGATAATTCCCATTAAATCCCAGTGAATCCCAAATTCCCAATAATCCCCAGTAAATCCTGAGTTCCTGATAATTTCCAGTAAATCCCGAATTCCCAATAATTCCTGTTAAATCCCAGTAAACCCAATTCCGATAATCACGTTAAATCCCAGTAATTCCCAAATTCCTGGTAATTCCCATTAAATCCCAGTAAATCTATCCCATAACCTGTTAAACCCAGTAAATCCCAAATTGTTAACCTAACCCAACCCAATAATCTGTTATCCATAACCGAATTTTAACTCAACCCAAACTGTTAAACCCAGTCACCCAATCCCAATTCTGTTTGATCCCAGTAAATCCTGAATTCCTGTTAAATCCCAGTGCATCCCACATTCCCGATAATTCCCTTTAAACCCCAGTAATTCCCAAATTCCTGGTAATTCCCATTAAATCCCAGTAAATCCCAAGTTCTCGATAATTCCCATTAAATCCCAAATTCCCAATAATTCCCATTAAATCCCAGTAAATCCCAAATTTCCGTTAAATCCCAGTGCATCCCAAGTTCCCAATAATTCTGTTAAAGCCTAGTAAATCCCAAATTTCTGTTAAATAGCAGTGCATCCCAAATTCCCGATAATTCCTGTTTAATTCCAGTAAATCCCAAATTCTCGTTAAATCCCATTCAATCCCAAATCCCGTTAAATCCCGGTGCATCCCAAATTCCCGATAATTCCCATTAAATGCCGTTAAATCCTGAATTCCCGATAATCCCCATTAAATCCCAGTAAATCCCGAATTCCCTCTAATTCCTATTAAATCCCAGTAAATCCCAAATTCTCAGTAATTCCTGTTAAATCCCAGAAAATCCCAAATTCTCGTTAAATCCCAGTAAATCCCAAATTCCTGATAATTCCCATTAAATCCCAGTAAATCCCAAATTCTCAGTAATTCCCATTAAATCCCAATGCATCCCAAATTCCCGTTAAATCCCATTAAATCCCAGTGCATCCCGAATTCCTGATAATCCCCGTTAAATCCCGGTAATTCCTGAATTCCTGTTAAATCCCAGTGCATCCCAAATCCCCGTTAAATCCTGGTAATTCCCGAATTCCCGATAATTCTCGTTAAATCCCATGCATCAATTCCCATAAATCTAACCGCTCCTCCATTACGCATCCCGTCCACCCATACCAAAACCAATCCAAAATTCTGTTAAATCCCAGTAAATCCTGAATTCCTGTTAAATCCCAGTAAATCCCAAATTCCCAATAATTCTGTTAAATCCCAGTAAATCCCAATTCCCGATAATTCCCATTAAATCCCAGTGAATCCCAAATTCCCAATAATCCCCAGTAAATCCTGAGTTCCTGATAATTTCCAGTAAATCCCGAATTCCCAATAATTCCTGTTAAATCCCAGTAAATCCCAATTCCCGATAATTCACGTTAAATCCCAGTAATTCCCAAATTCCTGGTAATTCCCATTAAATCCCAGTAAATCCTGAATTCCCAATAATTCCTGTTAAATCCCAGTAAATCCCAAATTCTCGTTAAATCCCAGTAAATCCCAAATTCCCAATAATTCTGTTAAATTCTAGTAAATCCTGAATTCCCATTAAATCCTGGTAAATCCCAAATTCCCAATAATTCTGTTAAATCCCAGTAAATCCTGAATTCCTGTTAAATCCCAGTGCATCCCACATTCCCGATAATTCCCTTTAAATCCCAGTAATTCCCAAATTCCTGGTAATTCCCATTAAATCCCAGTAAATCCCAAGTTCTCAATAATTCCCATTAAATCCCAAATTCCCAATAATTCCCATTAAATCCCAGTAAATCCCAAATTTCCGTTAAATCCCAGTGCATCCCAAGTTCCCAATAATTCTGTTAAAGCCTAGTAAATCCCAAATTTCTGTTAAATAGCAGTGCATCCCAAATTCCCGATAATTCCTGTTTAATTCCAGTAAATCCCAAATTCCGTTAAACCACAATCCCACCTTAAATCCGGTGCCTTAGTCTGATATCTATAACCAGCCAACCCAAATTCCTGTAATCCCAGAAAACAAACTGTTAAACCAGTAAACCAAATTCCTGATAATTCCCATTAAATCCCAGTAAATCCCAAATTCTCAGTAATTCCCATTAAATCCCAATGCATCCCAAATTCCCGTTAAATCCCATTAAATCCCAGTGCATCCCGAATTCCTGATAATCCCCGTTAAATCCCGGTAATTCCTGAATTCCTGTTAAATCCCAGTGCATCCCAAATTCCCGTTAAATCCCGTTAAATCCCAGTGCATCCCGAATTTCCGATAATTCCCGTTAAATCCCGGTGCATCCCGAATTCCCATTAAATCCCGGTGCATCCCGAATTCCCGATAAATCCCGGTGCATCCCGAGTTGCCGACAGTCCCCGTTAAATCCCGGTGCATCCCGAATCCCCAATAGTCCCCGTTAAATCCCGGTAATTCCCGAATTCCCGATAATTCCCGTTAAATCCCAGGGCATCCCGAGTTCCCGATTATTCCCGTTAAATCCCGGTGCATCCTGAATTCCCATTAAATCCCGGTGCATCCCAAATTCCTGTTAAATCCCGTTAAATCCCAGTGCATCCCAAATTCCTGATAATTCTGTTAAATCCCGGTGCATCCCGAGTTCCCGATAATCCCCGTTAAATCCCGGTAATTCCTGAATTCCCGTTAAATCCCAGTGCATCCCGAATCCCCGTTAAATCCTGGTAATTCCCGAATTCCCGATAATTCCCGTTAAATCCCAGTGCATCCCGAATTCCCATTAAATCCCGGTGCATCCCGAATTCCCGTTAAATCCCAGCGCATCCCGAGTTGCCGACAGTCCCCGATAAATCCCGGTGCATCCCGAGTTCCCGATAATTCCGTTAAATCCGGTGCATCCCGAGTTGCCGACAGTCCCCGATAAATCCCAGGGCATCCCGAGTTCCCGATAATTCCCGTTAAATCCCGGTGCATCCCGAGTTGCCGACAGTCCCCGATAAATCCCAGGGCATCCCGAGTTCCCGATAATTCCCGTTAAATCCCGGTGCATCCCGAGTTGCCGACAGTCCCCGTTAAATCCCGGTGCATCCCGAGTTGCCGACAGTCCCCGATAAACGCCGGCAATCCCTTTCCCCACGCCAGGGTACGAGGGCTATGGCTACGGCTACGGCCACGAGGGCTCCGGGGGCTTCGGCTTCGGAGGGGCCGCCGGCAATTCCTGGGATTTGGGCAATTCCGACCCCGACGGGGCCCCCGAGGGCGGAGACGGCGCCGGGAAACAGCGGCAGGAACCGGGGAGCACCGGGATGCACGCCGAGGCCGAGGGGCTGCAGGGACGGGGCTACGGGGCCGGCCCCGACAGGTGGGAATGGGAATGTGGGAATTTGGGAATTTGGGATTGGGACTGGAGGAACCGGGAAGCACCGGGATGCACGCCGAGGCTGAGGGGATGCAGGGACGGGGCTACGGGGCTGCCCCAGACAGGTGGGAATGGGAATTTGGGGTTGGGATTGGGGGATTGGGGCACTGGGAACCAGGATGCACCCCGAGGCCGAGGGGCTGCAGGGACGGGGCTACGGGGCTGCCTCCGACAGGTGGGAATGGGAATTTGGGAATTTGGGATTGGGAATGGGAATGGGAATGTGGGGTGGGGATGGGAATGGGAAAATGGGAATAAGGGAATGGGGGAATGGGAATGGGGGAGCAGAAGGTGCTCCCAAACACCCGGGCCCCATTTCTTTGGAATAAAGGGGATCCCAATCCCTCAGACCCTTTTTCTTGGAAATCCCCAACCTTGGGAACCGTTTCCTTGGGAATTCCCCCAAAAAAAACCCCACTCTCCCACCTCAGAATTCCCAAATGTTCCCCCCTCAGAATTCCCAAATTTCCCCTCTCAGAATTGCCAAATTTCCCTCTTAGGTACCAGAATTCCCAAATGTTCCCCCCTCAGAATTCCCAATTTTCCCCTCAGGTACCAGAATTCCCAAATGTTCCCCCCTCAGAATTCCCAATTTTCCCTTCTCAGGTACGATCCCTACGACTCCTACGGCGACTCCCGCGTGAGCGACCACCGGGATCTGTACCGGGCGTCCTTCGACTACCCGGGGATTACCCCAACGATTATCCCGGGGATTACCCCAACGATTATCCCAACGATTATCCGGAATATCCCAACGATTATCCCAACGATTATCCTGAATATCCCAACGATTACCCCAACGATTACCCCAACGATTACCCCAACGATTATCACGATTATCCCAACAATTATCACGATTATCCCAACGATTATCCCGGCGATTTCCCCACCGAACCGGATCCCGACTCCTCCTCGGGCGTTTCTACGGCCGCCCCCATGCCCGGGAGCAGCAATTCCAGGGCAAATTCCGGGACGGTTTCGGCTCCCGGGGGGGTTGGGGGGGCCGGGACCGGGGCGCATTCCCGGGGTTCCCGGCGGGGGGCTGGGCCGAGCCCCGGGGGCCCCCGGCGCCTGCTGCCCCCGCTGCCCCCGGCGCCGCTGCTGCCGCCCGAGGCCTCGCGCGCCCGCGGCCTCAAGAGGATGCGCAGGGGCTGCAAGCTCTGGGACGCCGACTGCAGGGTGAGTGTGATGGCGTTTCCGTGCGTTTCCGTGGGGTTTGGGGAATTTTTCCTGATTTTCCTTGATTTTCCATGATCTTTCCATGATTTTCCTTGATTTTTCCATGATTTTCCATGATCTTTCAATTATTTTCCATGATCTTTCCATGATCTTCCGTGATTTTTCCATGATTTTCCTTGATTTTTCCATGATTTTCCATGATCTTTCCATGATTTTCCATTATTTTTCCATGATTTTCCTTGATTTTTCCATGATTTTCCATGATCTTTCCATGATTTTCCGTGATTTTTCCATGATTTTTCCTTGATTTTTCCATGATTTTCCTTGATTTTTCCATGATTTTCCATGATCTTTCAATTATTTTCCATGATCTTTCCATGATCTTCGGTGATTTTTCCATGATCTTTTAATTATTTTCCATGATCTTTCCATGATTTTCCTTGATTATTTTTCCATGTTTTTCCATGATTTTTCCATGATTTTCCATGATTTTTCCATGTTTTTCCATCATTTTTCCATCATTTTTCCATGATTTTTCCCTGGTTTTGGCGTAACTCTCTCATGGTTTTTCCATGTTTTTTTCCCATGACAATTTCATGGTTTTTCCCCCCCGGTTTTTCCCCAAATTCCCCCATTTTCACCCCATTTTTTCCCCCCCGCAGCCCCAGCGCAAGCGGCCCCGCCGGGACTCCCTGGGGCGGCGGCGGCCGCAGCCGGGCGGACGGACGGACGGACACGGGCGGACGGACGGGTCGGACAACTCCAGCTCCGACAACGGTCAGGGGGCACAAATTCCTGATCTGGGGGAATTCCACTTAAAAATCCTGGGGGTCGATCCCAATTTAGGGAGAATTCTGATTTCATTTTGGGATTGACCCCAAATTCGAGAGTTAGGGAATTCCAGAATTCCAGTTAAAAATTCTAGGATTGATCCCAAATTCCTGATTTGGGGAATTCAAAAATGGATTGACCCAAATTCCGATTTGGGGAATCCCCTAAAAATCCTGGGATTGATCCCAAATTCCTGAGTTAGGGAGAGGAATCCCAGAATTCCAGTTAAAAATTCTAGGATTGATCCCAAATTCCTGATTTGGGGGAATTCCACTTAAAAATCCTGGGATTGATCCCAAATTCCCGATTTGGGGAAATTCCACTTAAAAATCCTGGGATTGATCCCAAATTCCTGATTTGGGGAGAGGAATTCCAGTTAAAAATCCTGGGAGTGACCCCAAATTTCCAATTTAGGGAGAGGAATTCCAGTTAAAACTTCTGGGATTGATCCCAAATTCCTGATCTGGGGGGAATTCCACTTAGAAATCCTGGGATTGACCCCAAATTTCCAATTTAGGGAGAGGAATTCCAGTTAAAAATTCTGGGATTGATCCCAAATTTCCAATTTAGGGAGAGGCATTCTGGAATTCCAATTAAAAATCCTGGGATTGATCCCAAATTCCTGATTTGGGGGGAATTCCAGTTAAAAATCCTGGGATTGGCCCCAAATTTCCAATTTAGGGAGAGGAATTCTGGAATTTCAGTTCAAAAATCTCAGGATTGACACCAAATTCCCAATTTTTGGGGCTAAATTCCAGTTAAAAATCCCAGATTTACCTCAAATTCCCAATTTTTTTGGGCTGAATCCCAGAATTCCTGTTAAAAATCCCAGGATTGCCCCGTATTTTGGGATGAATTTTGGATTTCCAGCTCAGAAAATCCTGGGATTTATTGCAAATTCCCACATTTTTGGGGCTAATTTCAAGTTTAAAAATCCCAGATTTATCTCCAATTTTCCATTTTTGGATTTTTGTTCTTTCCAGAGGAAGGCACGGAGGGAGAATCCGGAGAAAAGGAAGAATCCAGAGGGGTGAGTGGGGGAAAATCCTGGAATTTTGGGAATTTCCAAAGGAATTGGGGTGGGGAGAGGGAAAGTTCTGGGATTTTGGGGATTTCTGGAAGGGAAATTCTGGGAATTTGGGGTCTGGGAAAGGGAAAATTCTGGGATTTTGGGGTTTCAGGAAGGAAAATTCCGGGATTTTAAAATTCCTGGATTTTTGGTTTTCCAGGAAGGGGAGGATGAAGAGGGAAGAGATTCTGAGAAAGGTGAGTTGGGAATTGCAGGGGGAAATTCCAGGAATTCCTGGGCGCTTTTCCAGGGGCTCAGAGTGGAGGGAAAAGGGAAAATCCAGGGAATTTCAGGGATTTGGGGAGGAAAATCCAAAGAATTTCAGGGATTTGGGATCAGGGGAGGAAAATCCAGAGAAATTCAGGAATTTGGGGGGAAAATCCAGGGAATTTCAGGGATTTGGGATCAGGGGAGGAAAATCCAGAGAAATTCAGGGATTTGGGGAGGAAAATCCAAAGAATTTCAGGGATTTGGGGAGGAAAATCCAAAGAATTTCAGGGATTTGGGATCAGGGGAGGAAAATCCAGCGAATTTCAGGAATTTAGGGGGAAAAATCCAGGGAATTTCAGGGATTTGGGGGGAAAATCCGGGGAATTTCAGGGATTTGGGATCAGGGGAGGAAAATCCAGAGAAATTCAGGAATTTAGGGAGGAAAATCCAGGGAATTTCAGGGATTTGGGGAGGGAAATTCAGAGAATTTCAGGGATTTGGGGAGGGAAATCCAGGGAATTTCAGGGATTTGGGATCAGGGGAGGAAAATCCAGAGAAATTCAGGAATTTAGGGGGAAAAATCCAGGGAATTTCAGGGATTTGGGGAGGAAAATCCAAAGAATTTCAGGGATTTGGGATCAGGGGAGGAAAATCCAGAGAAATTCAGGAATTTGGGGGGAAAATCCAGGGAATTTCAGGGATTTGGGGAAGAAAATCCAGAGAATTTCAGGATTTGGGATCAGGGGAGGATTCTGGGCTGATTTCCTGGGATTTTGGGTTGAATTTTCTGGGATTTTGGGCTGATTTCCTGGGATTTTGGACTGGATTTCCTTGGGTTGGATTTCCTGGGATTTTGAATTTCCTGGGATTTTGGGTTGGATTCCCTGGGATTTGGGGCTGGAATTAATGGGATTTGGGGCTGATTCCCTGGGATTCTGGTTTTTCTGGGATTTTGGAGCTGATTTCTTTGGAATTTAGGGTTGGAATTCCTGGGATTTTGGATTTTCTTGGATTTTGGGACTGATTCCCTGGGATTTGGGTTGGATTCCCTGGGGTTTGGGGCTGATTGGATTCCCTGGGATTTGGGGCTGGAATTCCTGGGATTTGGGGTTGGAATTCCTGGGGTTTTGGTTTTCCTGGGATTTTGGGTGGATTTCTTTGGAATTTAGGGTTGGATTCCCTGGGATTTTGGGCTGGATTCCCTGGGATTTGGGGCTGGAATTCCTGGGATTTGGGGTTGGAACTAATGGGATTTGGGGCTGATTGCCTGGAATTTAGGGTTGGAATTCCTGGGATTTGGGGCTGATTTCTTTGGAATTTAGGGTTGGATTCCCTGGGATTTGAGGCTGATTGAATTCCCTGGGATTTTGGGTTGGATTCCCTGGGATTTGGGGCTGATTCCCTGGGGTTTTGGTTTTCCTGGGATTTTGTGTGGATTTCTTTGGAATTTAGGGTTGGATTCCCTGGGATTTGGGGTTGGATTCCCTGGGATTTGGGGCTGATTGGATTCCCTGGGATTTTGGATTGGATTCCCTGGGATTTTGGATTGGATTCCCTGGGATTTTGGGTTGGAATTCCTGGGATTTTGGGTTAGATTCCCTGGGGTTTGGGGCTGGAATTCCTGGGGTTTGGGGTTGGATTCCCTGGGATTTTGGATTTTCTTGGATTTGGGGTTGGAATTCCTGGGATTTTGGGTTGGAATTCCTGGGATTTGGGGCTGATTGGAATTCCTGGGATTTTGGATTGGATTCCCTGGGGTTTGGGGCTGATTCCCTGGGGTTTGGGGCTGATTCCCTGGGATTTGGGGCTGGAATTCCAGGGGTTTGGGTTGGATTCCCTGGGATTTGGGTTGGAATTCCAGGGGTTTGGGTTGGATTCCCTGGGGTTTGGGTTGGATTCCCTGGGATTTGGGTTGGAATTCCAGGGGTTTGGGTTGGATTCCCTGGGATTTGGGGTTGGAATTCCAGGGGTTTGGGTTGGATTCCCTGGGGTTTTGGGTTGGATTCTCTGGGATTTTGGGTTGGATTTCCTGGGGTTTGGGGCTGATTCCCTGGGGTTTGGGGCTGATTGGATTCCCTGGGGTTTGGGTTGGAATTCCAGGGGTTTGGGGCTGATTGGATTCCCTGGGATTTGGGTTGGAATTCCAGGGGTTTGGGTTGGATTCCCTGGGATTTTGGGTTGGATTCCCGGGGGTTTGGGTTGGATTCCCTGGGGTTTGGGTTGGAATTCCAGGGGTTTGGGTTGGATTCCCTGGGATTTGGGGCTGATTGGAATTCCTGGGATTTTGGATTGGATTCCCTGGGGTTTGGGGCTGATTGGAATTCCTGGGATTTGGGTTGGAATTCCAGGGGTTTGGGTTGGATTCCCTGGGATTTTGGGTTGGATTCCCTGGGATTTTGGGTTGGAATTCCTGGGATTTGGGGCTGATTGGAATTCCTGGGATTTTGGATTGGATTCCCTGGGGTTTGGGTTGGATTCCCTGGGGTTTGGGGCTGATTGGATTCCCTGGGATTTTGGGGCTGGATTCCCTGGGATTTGGGGTTGGATTCCCTGGGGTTTGGGTTGGAATTCCTGGGATTTGGGGTTGGATTCCCTGGGATTTTGGGTTGGATTCCCTGGGATTTGGGGTTGGATTCCCTGGGATTTTTGTTTTCCTGGGATTTTGGGTTGGATTCCCGGGGGTTTGGGGCTGATTGGATTCCCTGGGGTTTGGGTTGGATTCCCTGGGGTTTGGGTTGGATTCCCTGGGGTTTGGGGCTGATTGGATTCCCTGGGATTTGGGGTTGGAATTCCAGGGGTTTGGGTTGGATTCCCTGGGGTTTGGGTTGGATTCCCTGGGATTTTGGGTTGGAATTCCAGGGGTTTGGGTTGGATTCCCTGGGGTTTGGGGCTGATTGGATTCCCTGGGGTTTGGGGCTGATTGGATTCCCTGGGGTTTGGGGCTGATTGGATTCCCTGGGGTTTGGGTTGGATTCCCTGGGGTTTGGGTTGGAATTCCAGGGGTTTGGGTTGGATTCCCTGGGATTTTGGGTTGGATTCCCTGGGGTTTGGGTTGGAATTCCAGGGGTTTGGGTTGGATTCCCTGTGAACTTCCCCGAGCTCCCAGCCCATGCCCGTTGTGCAGGAGCCCTGAGCAACGCTGAGGAGAATCCCCAGCCCAGGCCGCGGCTCCCGGGCGGCCGCAAAGCCCAGGAGCGGCAGAAGAAGCGGCACCGGGACCGCATGGTCGAGAGGTGGGACACCCTTTTCTCCCTTTTGTAGTTATTTTCCCCTTTTTTAGGGAATATTTCCATTTTAGGATATTTTCCCCCTTTTTTAGGGATTTTCCCCACCTTTTTTAGGGACTATTTCACCTTTTTAATGGATTTTTCATTTTTGTTTAAGGTTATTTTCCTCTTTTTTTTGAGACTATTTTCCCATTTTTTAGGAATTTTTTTCCTTTTTTAGGGAATATTTCCCTTTTTTAGGATTTCCCCCCTTTTTAGGGATTTCCCCCCCCTTTTTAGGGAATATTTCGCCTTTTAAATGGATTTTTCCCTTTTTTTTAGGGGATTTTCCCCCTTTTTAGGGAATATTTTCCCGTTTTTTAGAATTTTTTTTCCTTTTTCAGGGAATATTTTCCCATTTTTTAGGATTTTTTTCCTTTTTCTGGGAATATTTTTCTTTTTTAGGATTTTTTCTCCTTTCTTAGGGACTTCCCCCACCTTTTTTAGGGAATATTTCACCTTTTTAATGGATTTTTTCCTGTTCCCCATTCCCATTTTTTTCTCCCTATTTCCCATTTCCCTCTGCCATTCCCCTTTTTTCCCCATTCCCATTTTCCCCCCATTTTCCTCCCATTCCCATTTTTCTCTTCCCATTTCCCCCATTATTTCCCCCATTATTTTCCCCTTTTCCCCCCAATTTTCCCCATTCCCCCCTTTTTTGCCATTTTCCCCCATTTTTCCCCCATTCCCATTTTTCTCTTCCCATTTTCCCCATTATTTCCCCATTTCCCCCGATTTCTCCCCCTTTTTCCCCTATTTACCCCCATTTTTTTCCATTTCCCCCCTTTTTTCCCATTTTTCTCCCATTCCCATTTTTTCTTCCCATTTTCCCCATTATTTTCCCCATTATTTTCCCCTTTTCCCCCTTTTTCCTCCTTTTCCCCCCAATTTTTTCCATTTCCCCCCTTTTTTCCATTTTTCTCCACTTTTCCCCCATTCCCATTTTTCTCTCCCCATTTTCCCCCCGTTATTTTCCCCATTATTTCCCCCCCTTTTCCCCAATTTCTCCCCCTTTTCCCTCTTTTTTCTCCTATTTCCCCCCATTTTTCCCCATTATTTTCCCCCTTTTTTTCCATTTTTCTCTCTCCATTTCCCCCATTATTTTCCCCATTATTTCTCCCCCATTCCCCCCCTTTGCTCCCCTATTTCCCCCCATTTTTCCCCATTTTCCCCATTTTTTCCCATTTCCCCATTTCCCCATTCCCACGTTTCCCTCCCCAATTTCCCCCATTTCCCCATTTCCCCCATTCCCCCATTCCCACGTTTCTCTCCCCATTTCCCCATTTTCCCCATTTCCCCATTCCCACATTTCTCTCTCCATTTCCCCATTCCCACATTTCTCTCTCCATTCCCCCATTCCCACATTTCTCTCTCCATTCCCCCATTCCCACGTTTCCCTCCCCATTTTTTCCCATTCCCCCATTCCCACGTTTCTCTCCCCCATTTTCCCCATTTCCCCATTCCCACATTTCTCTCCCCATTTCCCCCATTTCCCCATTCCCACATTTCTCTCCCCATTTCCCCATTTCCCATTTCCCCATTCCCACATTTCTCTCCCCATTTCCCCATTCCCCCATTCCCACGTTTCTCTCCCCATTCCCCCATTCCCACGTTTCTCTCCCCATTCCCCATTCCCACATTTCTCTCCCCATTTCCCCATTTCCCCATTCCCACATTTCTCTCCCCATTTCCCCATTCCCACATTTCTCTCCCCATTCCCCCATTCCCACGTTTCTCTCCCCATTTCCCCATTCCCACATTTCTCTCCCCATTCCCCCATTCCCACGTTTCTCTCCCCATTCCCCCATTCCCACATTTTCTCCCCCCCCATTTCCCCATTCCCCATTCCCACATTTCTCTCCCCATTCCCCATTCCACGTTTCTCTCCCCATTCCCCATTCCCACATTTCTCTCCCCCATTTCCCCATTTCCCCATTCCCACATTTCTCTCCCCATTCCCCATTCCCGTTTCTCTCCCCATTCCCCCATTCCCACTTCTCTCCCCATTCCCCCATTCCCACATTTCTCTCCCCATTCCCCATTCCACATTTCTCTCCCCATTCCCCCATTCCCACATTTCTCTCCCCATTCCCCCATTCCCACATTTCTCTCCCCATTCCCCCATTCCCACGTTTCTCTCCCAATTTCCCCATTTCCCCCCTTTCCCCATTCCCACATTTCTCTCCCCATTTCCCCATTTCCCATTTCCCCATTCCCACATTTCTCTCCCCATTTTCCCCCATTTCCCCATTCCCACATTTCTCTCCCCATTTCCCCAATTTCCCCATTTCCCCCATTTCCCCATTCCCACGTTTCTCTCCCCATTTTCCCCCATTTCCCATTTCCCCATTCCCACGATTTCTCTCCCCATTTTCCCCCATCATTTCTCTCCCGCCCAGGATCCAGTTCGTTTGCTCTCTCTGCAAGTTCCGTACGTTCTTTGAGGACGACATCCGGCAGCACCTGGAGAGCAAATTCCACCGGGAGCACTTCCAGTTCGTGGGCACCAAGCTGCCCCAGCAGACGGCCCAGTTCCTGCAGGTGCCTTCGGCCTCCCCTTCCTCCTCCTCCTCCTCCTCCTCTCCTTTCCTGTTCCTTTCCCTCTCCCGTTTTCCCATTTCCAGTTCATGGGCACCAAGCTGCCCCAGCAGACGGCCCAGTTCCTGCAGG
This sequence comes from Camarhynchus parvulus, assembly GCF_901933205.1. Taxonomy (NCBI): domain Eukaryota; kingdom Metazoa; phylum Chordata; class Aves; order Passeriformes; family Thraupidae; genus Camarhynchus; species Camarhynchus parvulus. The sequence continues at coordinate 62,184 of NW_022147693.1, forward strand.
TGCCTTCGGCCTCCCCTTCTTCCTCTTCTTCCTTTTCCTCCTGCTCTTCCTCCTCTTCCTCTCCTTTCCTGTTCCTTTCTCTCTCCCATTTTCCCATTTCTGGTTCATGGGCACCAAGCTGAGTTCCTGCAGGTGCCTCCTCTTCCTCCTCTTCTTCCTCTTCCTCCTCCTCCCTCTCCTTTCCCTGCTTTCCCTTTCCCTCCTCTTCCTCCTCTTCCTGTTCCTTTTCTTCCTCTTCCTCTCTCCTTTCCCCATTTCCAGTTTGTGGGCACCAAGCTGAGTTCCTGCAGGTGCCTTCGCCTCCTCCTCCTCCTCCTCCTCCTCCTCTTCCTCTCCTTTCCCTGCTTTCCCTTTCCCTCCTCTTCCTCCTCTTCTTCCTTTCCCTCTCCCCTTTCCCCATTTCCAGTTTGTGGGCACCCAGCTGAGCTCCTGCAGGTGCCTTCGGCCTCCTCCTCCTCCTCCTCCTCTTCCTCTCCTTTCCCTCATTTCCCCCTTCCCTTCCCTCCCCTCCCCTCCCCTTCCCCTTTTTTCTTTCTCTCCTTTCCCTGATTTTCCCTTATTTTTCCTTTTCCGTGGTTTTTTCTCCTTTCCTTCATTTCTTTTTCCCTCTTCTTTTTTTTTCCTTTTCCCTCCTTTTCCTTTCCCTTATTTCCCCTTTCTTCTCCTCCCTTTTTTCCCCATTTCCCTCTTTTCCCTTCTTTTCTCTCCTTGCCCTTCTCCTTTTCCCTTTCCCCCTTTCCCTTTATTTGCCTCTTTTCCCTTTTTCCCTCCTTTTTCCTTTTTTTCTTTCTTTTCCCTCCTTTCCTGCCTTTCCCTCCTTTCCTCTTTTGCAGATCCCAAAAAATTCCCTGCAGGGGGATTGGGGATTTCTGGGATGATCCCAGGGAATTCCCGGGAATTTAGGGATAATCCTAGGAATTCCCTGCAGCAGGGATTTGAGATTTTTGGGATGATCCCATGGAATTGCCATGGAATTTTGGGATGATCCCATGGAATTCCCGGGGATTTTTGGGATGCTGATCCCATGGAATTCCCATGGAATTTTTGGGATGCTGATCCCATGGAATTCCCAGGGATTTTGGGATGCTGATCCCAGAGAATTCCCGGGGATTTTGGGATGCTGACCCAGGGGGGGAATTTGGGGAGCTGGATCTCAGCGGTTTGGGATTTTTGGGATGCTGATCCCAGGGAATTCCCATGGGGATTTTGGGATGCTGATCCCATGGACCCATTTTTGGAGACCCAGATATCCTGATCCCATGGAATTCCTGGGGATTTGGGATGGGTTTTTGGGATGCTGATCCCAGGAATTCTGGGATTTTGGGATGCTGATCCCATGGATCCGGGAGATCTGGGATGATCCCAATTCCTGACAGGATTTTTGGGATGCTGATCCCAGGGAATTCCCATGGAATTTTGGGATGCTGATCCCATGGAATTCCCATGGATTTCTGGGATGATCCCATGGAATTCCCAGGGATTTTGGGATGCTGATCCCATGGAATTCCCGGGGATTTTGGGATGCTGATCCCATGGAATTCCGGAGAATTTTTGGGATGCACCCCAAGGGAATTCCCGGGGATTTTTGGGATGCTGATCCCAGGGAATTCCCGGGGTTTTTGGGATGCTGATCCCAGGGAATTCCCAGGATTTTGGAGTACTACCTCTTACTGATTGGGAGGGAGCGTCTGGATTTTTAATCGAAAGCGATGAGATTGGATTCCCTGGGGGATGGTTGATGACCATGGAATTCCCGGGGATTTTTGGAAGGTGATGATCCATCCAGGACTATCGAGAAGGTTTTGTCGGATTTTTGGGATGCTGATCCGGGGAATTGCAGAGGAGTGGCCAACAAGACGCGGAAGACGGAGGAGCGGCGCCGCGGGATCCGGGACATCAACGCCGTCATCCAGCAGATCCAGAGGGAGCAGGACCTGACCCAGGGTACCCCAAAAACCCCAAAAATATCCCCAAAATATCCCCAAAATCCTGGGAATGGGGATGGGAATTCCCAGAGCCCCAAAAATCCCTGAAAATCCTGGGAATGGGGCTGGGAATTCATCCCTGATCCAGCGGGAGCAGGACCTGACCCAGGGTACCCCCAAAAATGCCCCAAAATCCCAGGAATGGGGCTGGGAATTCATCCCTGGGAATGGGAGATCCAGAGGAAGCAGGACCTGACCCAGGGTGCCCCAAAAAATCCCCCAAAATCCTGGGAATGGGGCTGGGAATGGGATTTAAGGGGATTCCTCGCAGGATTTGGGGGAATTCATCCCTGGGAATGGGATTGGGGAATTCATTCTCTGGGAATGGGATTTGGGAATTCTCTGGGAATGGGATTTGGGAATTCATTCTTTGGGAATGGGCAAAGAGGGATCCCCAGGTAAGAGGAGGTTTGGGAACCCCAGGAATGGCTCTGGAATGTTGAGAGGGATTGGCCATTCCCCATCCCATTCCTGATCCTATTCCCAATCCCTGATCCCATTCCCAGATCCCAGATCCCATTCCCAATCCCAGATCCCTGATCTCATTCCCTGATCCCAATCTCAGATCCCATTCCCTGTTTTTCAGAGGTGGCCCTGGAACACTGGCCATCCCTTAGAGGTTTATTTGACCCCAATCCCAGATCCCAATCCCATTCCCATTTCCCCAGAGCTGGGCCTGGAGCACTGGGGGTCCCAATCCCATTCCCAGATCCCTGATCCCAGATCCCATTCCCGATCCCATTTCTGCAGAGCTGGGCCTGGAGCATTGGGGATCCCATTCCCAGATCCCTGATCCCAAACCTGATCCCATTCCCAGATCCCTGATCCCAAACCTGATCCCAGATCCCTGATCCCTAATCCCAGCTCCCATTCCCATTTCCGCAGAGCTGGGCCTGGAGCACTGGGGATCCCATTCCCAGATCCCATTCCCAGATCCCATTCCCGATCCCATTTCCAATCCCTGTGATCCCATTTCCGCAGAGCTGGGCCTGGAGCACCGGGGATCCCATTCCCAGATCCCATTCCCTGATCCCAGATCCCATTCCCTGATCCCATTTCCGCAGAGCTGGGCCTGGAGCATTGGGGATCCCAATCCCATTCCCAGATCCCATTTCCAATCCCTGTGATCCCATTCCCATTTCCGCAGAGCTGGGCCTGGAGCACCAGGGATCCCATTCCCAGATCCCTGATCCCAGATCCCATTCCCATTCCCATTTCCGCAGAGCTGGGCCTGGAGCACTGGGGATCCCATTCCCAGATCCCAGATCCCAATCCCAGATCCCATTCCCATTTCCGCAGAGCTGGGCCTGGAGCACTGGGGATCCCAATCCCATTCCCAGATCCCAGATCCCAATCCCTGATCCCATTCCCATTTCCGCAGAGCTGGGCCTGGAGCATTGGGGATCCCATGCCCAGATCCCATGCCCAGATCCCATGCCCAGATCCCATGCCCAGATCCCATTCCCAGATCCCATTTCCAATCCCTGTGATCCCATTCCCATTTCCGCAGAGCTGGGCCTGGAGCATTGGGGATGCCATTCCCAGATCCCAGATCCCAATCCCAGATCCCATTCCCATTCCCATTTCCGCAGAGCTGGGCCTGGAGCATTGGGGATCCCATTCCCAGATCCCATTCCCAGATCCCTGATCCCATTCCCATTCCCATTTCCGCAGAGCTGGGCCTGGAGCATTTCCTGCGCAAGGTGGAGGCCGCTCACTGCTCCGCCTGCGACCTCCTGATCCCCATGCACTTCGGCTCCATCCAGAGGCACCTGAGATCCCTGGATCACAACCACAACCGCAGGGTGAGCCCGGCATCCCTGGGATCCATTGAAATCCTGGGAATTCCCACTGGGATCCACCCTGAAATGTGGGAATTACACTGGGAATTACACTGGGATCCATCCAGAGGCACCTGAGATCCCTGGATCACAACCACAACCGCAGGGTGAGCCCGGCATCCCTGGGATCCATTGAAATCCTGGGAATTCCCACTGGGATCCATTGAAATCCTGGGAATTTATCCTGGGAATTTATCCTGGGAATTACACTGGGATCCATCCAGAGGCACCTGAGATCCCTGGATCACAACCACAGCCGCAGGGTGAGCCTGGGATCCATTGAAATCCTGGGAATTTATCCTGGGAATTCCCACTGGGATCCATTGAAATCCTGGGAATTCCCACTGGGATCCACCCAAAACCTGGGAATTTATCCTGGGAATTCCCACTGGGATCCATCCAGAGGCACCTGAGATCCCTGGATCACAACCACAAGCGCAGGGTGAGCCCGGCATCCCTGGGATCCATTGAAATCCTGGGAATTCCCACTGGGATCCATTGAAATCCTGGGAATTCACACTGGGATCCATTGAAATCCTGGGAATTCCCACTGGGATCCACCCCAAACCCAGGAATTTACACTGGGATCCACCCCAAATCCTGGGAATTTATCCTGGGAATTCCCACTGGGATCCATTGAAATCCTGGGAATTTACACTGGGATCCACCCAAAACCTGGGAATTCCCACTGGGATCCATTCAAACCCTGGGAATTCCCACTGGGATCCATTGAAATCCTGCGAATTTACACTGGGATCCACCCCAAACCTGGGAATTCCCACTGGGATCCATAAAAATCCTGGGAATTCCTGAGGGGATCCATTGAATTCCTGGGAATTGCCACAGGGAGAGCCCCAGATCTGAGGATTTCCCCCAAAATTCCCTGGATTTCTGCCCCCAGCCCCTTTTTCCCCAGGGATTTTTTTTTGGGGGAATTTCCCTGGATTTGTGCCCCAATCCTCTGGAATTCCCAGAATTACCAAAATTCCCAGAATTTCCCAGGAAAACCCCCTGGAATTCCCAGGAAAACCCCCAGGAATTTCCCTGATTTTCTGCCCCCAGCCCCTTTTTCCTCAGGAATTTTTTGGGAATTTCCCTGGATTTGTGTCCCAATCCCCTGGAAACCCCCCTGGAATTCTCTGGAATTCCCAGAATTCCATCAAAACCCCCTGGAAAATCCCCAGGAAAACCCCCTGGAATTCCCAGAATTCTCAAAATTCCATGAAAACTCCCTGGAAAACCCCCTGAAATTCCCAAAATTCCATGAAAACCTCCCGAAATTCCCATGAAAACCCCCTGGAAAATTCCCTGATTTTCCGCCCCCAGCCCCTTTTCCCCAGGGAATTTTTGGGGAATCCTGCCAGGTTCATGTCCCAATCCCCCTGGAATGTTCTGGAATTCTCTGGAATTCCCGGAATTCCATGAAAACCCCCAGGAAAATCCCCTGAAATTCCCATAAAAACCCCCTGGAATTTCCCTGATTTTCTGGCCCCAGCCTCTTTTTCCCCAGGGATTTTTTTGGGGGAGTTCCCTGGAATTCCCTGATTTTCCACCCCAGCCCCTTTTTCTGAAGGAATTTTTTTGGGAATTTCCCTGGATTTGTGTCCCAATCCCCTGGAATTCCCAGAATTCCCAAAATTCCCAGAATTTCCCAGGAAAACCCTGTGGAATTCCCAGGAAAACCCCCTGGAAAATTTCCTGATTTTCCGCCCCCAGCCCCTTTTTCCGAAGGAATTTTTTGGGGGAATTTCCCTGGAATTGTGCCCCAATCAAAGGAAACCCCCCTGGAATGTTCTGGAATGTTGTGGAATGTTCTGGAATTCCCTGGGAACGCCCGGATTTCCCCGCAGGCCATGCTGGAGCAGTCCAAGCGAGCGTCGCTGGCGGTGGCGCGGAGCATCCTCAACAACAAACTGATCAGCAAAAAGCTGGAAAAGTTCCTGCAGGTGGGAATTTTGGGGAATTTTGGGGAATTTTGGGGGAATTTTGGGGATTTTTGGGGAATTTTGGGGAATTTTGGGGAATATTTTGGATTTTTGGGGGATTTTTTTGGGGCTTTGAGGGTTTTTTTTCTGGGTTTTGGGGAGATTTTTGGGATTTTTTGGGAATTTTTGGGGATTTTGGGGGAATTTTTGGGAATTTATTTGGGGGATTTTGGGGAATTTTTGGGGATTTTGGGGATTTTGGGGAATTTTTGGGGAATTTTTTGGATTTTTTGGGGGATTTTTTGGGGCTTTGAGGGTTTTTTTTCTGGGTTTTGGGGGAGATTTTTGGGATTTTTTGGGAATTTTTGGGGATTTTGGGGAATTTTTGGGAATTTTTGGGGATTTTGGGGAATTTTTGGGGATTTTTGGGGATTTTGGGGAATTTTTGGGGAATATTTTTGGGGGATTTTTTTGGGGCTTGGGGGTTTTTTCTGGGTTTGGGGGAGATTTTTTTTTTGGGAATTTTGGGGAGGGATTTTGGGGATTTTTTTGGGAATTTTTGGGGATTTTGGGGAATTTTTGGGGATTTTTGGGGATTTTGGGGAATTTTTGGGGAATATTTTGGATTTTTGGGGGATTTTTTGGGGCTTTGGGGGTTTTTTTTCTGGGTTTTGAGAATGGTTTTTTTTTTTGGTTTGGGGAATATTTTGGATTTTTGGGGGATTTTTTTGGGGCTTTGAGGGTTTTTTTTCTGGGTTTTGGGGGAGATTTTTGGGAATTTTTGGGGATTTTGGGGAATTTTTTGGGGATTTTTGGGGATTTTGGGGAATTTTTGGGGAATATTTTGGATTTTTGGGGGATTTTTTGGGGGGCTTTGAGGGTTTTTTTTCTGGGTTTTGGGGGAGATTTTGGGGAATTTTTGGGTTTTTTGGGAATTTTTGAGGGGGTTTAGGGGAGTTTTTTTGGGAATATTTTGGATTTTTTAGGGGTTTTTGGCAATTTTTTTCAGGTTTTGAGGAAATTTTTGGGAATTTTGGGGGATTCTGGGGAATTTTTGGGGTTTTTTTGGAAGATAGGGGGAATATTTTGGATTTTTCGGGGATTTTTGGGGGTTTTGGAGGAGATTTTTGGGAATTTTTGGGGTTTTTTCCAGAATTTTTTGGGTTTTTTGGGAATATTTTTAATTTTTGAGGGGTTTTTTCAGGTTTTTTGGGGAGTTTTGGGGATTTTTTGGGGAATGTTTTGCATTTTTGTGGGGTTTTTTTGGGGATTTTTTGGGGTTTTGGGAGTTTTGAGAATGATTTGGGAATTTTTTGGGGAATATTTTGGATTTTTAAGGGTTTTTTTGGAATTTTTTGGGGGCTTTGAGGGGTTTTTTGGGGTTTGGGGGAGATTTTTGGGTTTTTAATTTTTTTTTTGAATATAGGGGGAATATTTTGAATTTTTGAGAGGTTTTTGGGGATTTTTTGGGGTTGTGGGGGAGACATTAAAGAATTTTTGGGAGTTTGGGGTTTTTTGAATTTTCAGGGGGTTTGGGGTGGATTTTTGGGAATTTTCATGGGATTTTGGGTAAGATTTTTGGGAATTTTGGGGGTTTTTGGGAATATTTTGGATTTTTGAGGGGCGTATTGGGAATTTTCAGGGTTTTAGAGGAGATTTTCAGGAATTTTTGGGGTTTTTTGGGGGGATTTTTGGGGGGTTTTTTGGGAATATTTTGGATTTTTGAGGGGTTTTTTGGGAATATTTTGAGGTTTTTTGGGAATATTTTGAGGTTTGAGGGATTTTTGTGGGAATATTTTGAGGTTTTGGGTGGGTTTTTTGGGAATATTTTGCAGGTTTTTGGGTGTTTTTTTGGGAATATTCCCATTTTTAGCTGGATTTGGGGCAGTGAGGGGTGAGAATTCCTTGGAGAAAAGCTCCGAATTTTGGGAATTTTGGGGAATTTTTTCCAGGGGGAAAATCCCTTCACGGACGATGCCGAGGAAAAGGAGGAGCACGAGGAAGGAGCAGGGGAGGAAAATCCCCAAAATCCCCCGGAAAATCCCCAAAATCCTGAAAATCCCCCGGAAAATCCCCAAAATCCTGAAAATCCCACGGAAAATCCCCAAAATCCTGAGGAAAATCCTGAAAATTCTACAAAAAACCTCCAAAATCCTGAGGAAATTCTGGAAAATTCCACGGAAAATCCCCCAAATCCTGAAGAAAATCCTGAAAATTCTACGAAAAATCCCCCAAATCCCGAGGAAAATCCGGAAAATTCCACGGCAAATCCGGAAAATTCCACGGAAAATCCCCAAATTTCTGAGGATTCTGAGGAACATCTGGAAAATTCGGAGGAAAATCCGGAAAATTCGGAGGAAAATCCCGAAGAAAACGAAAATTCCCCGGAAATTGCAGCAGCCAAAAAGCAGGAAAAGGGACCAGGGACAAATCCAGAAGTGGAAAATTCCCCAAATTCCCCAAATTCCCCAAATTCCCCAAATTCTGAGGAGCTCCCGGAGCTGCAGGAGGGAGAGGAAAGTTCTGGAAGGTTCCAGGAGTGAATTCCTGCAGGGAAAAGGACCCTGAAATGTCCCAGCCCCAAATCCTGGGAATTCCTGGAAAAAAAATGGGAATTTTGTTGAATTTTTTAGGAATTTCTTGGGTTTTTTGGGAATTCCTGGGGAAAAAAAGGGAATTTTGTTGAATTTTTTTAGGAATTTTGTTGGGTTTTTTGGGGGGAATTCCCAGGGAAACGAGGAAATTCCCTTGGGGTTTTTTTGGGAATTCCTGGAGAAAAAAGGAATTTTCTTGGATTTCTTTGGGAATTCTCTTGGATTTTTGGGATTTCCTGGTGTAATTTCCTTGGGTTTTTTGGGAATTCCCAGGAGAAAAACCAGAATTTCATTGGATTTCTTGGGAATTTCTGGGGGAAAGGGAATTCAGTTGGATTTTTTTTTTTTCCTGGGAATTCCTGAGAAAAAAAGGGAATTTTGTTGAATTTTGTTGGGTATTTTGTTGGGTTTTTTGGGAATTCCCAGGAAAAAAAAGAGAATTCCTTTGTGGTTTTTTGGGAGTTCCTGGGAAAAATGAGAGAATTCAATTGGATTTCTTGGGAATTCCCAGGGAAGAAAAGAAAATTCCCGTTGGATTTTTTGGGGAATTCCTGGGGATGAAAAGGGGAATTCTGTTGGATTTTTGGGAATTTGTAGGTGGATTTTTGGGAATTTCCAGCTGGATTTTTCTGGGAATTTCCAGCTGCATTTTTTGGGAATTTCCAGGTGGAATTTGTGGGAATTTCCAGTTGGATTTTTGGGAATTTCCACCTGGGTTTTTGGGAATTTCCAGCTGGATTGTTGGGAATTTCTGGCTGGGATTTGGGGGAATTCCCAGTTGGAATTTTGGGAATTTCCAGCTGCATTTTTTGGGAATTTCCAGGTGGAATTTGTGGGAATTTCCAGTTGGATTTTTGGGAATTTCCAGCTGGAGTTTTGGGAATTTCCAGTTGGATTTTTGGGGAATTTCCAGCTGGGATTTTTTTAATTTCCAGGTGGAATTTCGTTGGGTTGAATTTGGGAATTTCATTGGCTGGGATTTTGTTTGGGGGGAATTCCCAGTTGGAATTTTGGGGAATTTCCAAGTGCATTTTTTTTCAGCTGATTTTTTGGATTTTGGCAATTTCCAGGTGGAATTTTGGGGAATTCCCAGTTGGAATTTTGGGAATTTCCAGCTGGAATTTTGGGGATTTCCAGCTGGAATTTTGGGGATTTCCAGCTGGATTGTTGGGAATTTCTGGCTTGGATTTGGGGGAATTCCCAGTTGGAATTTGTGGGAATTTCCAGCTGGATTTTTTGGGAATTTCCAGGTGGAATTTTGGGGAATTCCCAGTTGGAATTTTGGGAATTCCCAGTTGGATTTTGGGGAATTTCCAGCTGGGTTGTTGGGAATTTCTGGCTGGGATTTGGAATCTTGGGAATTTCCAGCTGGGATTTTGGGAATTTCCAGTTGGATTTTTGGGGGATTTCCAGCTGGGATTTTTAGGAATTTCCAGCTGGGATTTTGGGAATGTCTGGCTGGGATTTGTGGGATTTTTCCCCTTTTCCCCTCAGGATTGGGGATTTTTCCAGGTGTGCCAAGGCTGGCATTTCTCCCCCAGGATTTTCCAGGATTTCCCGTGGCTGTGGTTCCCTTTTCCCGACCTTCTCCTGCTGTTTTCCCGTCGGTTTTTCCCGGTTTTTCCCGTTTTTCCCGCTGTTTTTCCCTCCCCTCGGAGCGTTCGGTGCCGTTGTGTCCGTTGTGAACGGGAGGAAATTCCCGAAGTTTCTGTGGATTTTAAAGGACTCAGCTCATCCCCAGTTTCTCATCTTTGGAAAAGCCTCAAAAACCCCGAATTCCCCTTCTTTTTTGGGTGCTGGCGTGGGTAGAGTTGGGATTTTCCTGCCCAAAATTGGGAATTTGGGATCCAGGGATGGTCCTGGGGGAGGGAATGGGGAATTTTGGGGGAAATTTGGGGGTTTGGGATGGGGAAGTTCCTTCAGGAATGGGAAATATTTCCCTTCAGGAATGGGAGAATTTCTTCTTGAATGGGAAAATTCCTTCAGGAATGGGAAAATTCCTTCAGGAAAAGGAAAATTCTCCTCAGGAAAGGGAAATTTCCCTTTAGGAATGGGAGAAATCTTTCAGAAATGGGAAAATTCCTTCAGGAATGGGGAAATTCTTGCCAGAAATGGGAAAATTCTCCTCAGGAAAGGGAAATTTCCCTTCAGGAATGGGAGAATTCTTTCAGAAATGGGAAAATTCCTTCAGGAAAAGGAAAAATTCCTTCAGGAAAAGGAAAATTCTCCTTCAGGAATGGGAGAATTCTTTCAGAAATGGGAAAATTCCTTCAGGAAATGGGAAAAATTCCTTCAGGAAAAGGAAAATTCTCCTCAGGAAAGGGAAATTTCCCTTCAGGAATGGGAGAATTCTTTCAGAAATGGGAAAATTCCTTCAGGAAAAGGAAAAATTCTCTTCAGGAAAAGGGAAATTTCCCTTCAGGAATGGGAAAATTCTTTCAGAAATGGGAAAATTCCTTCAGGAAAAGGAAAAATTCCTTCAGGAAAAGGAAAATTCTCCTCAGGAAAGGGAAATTTCCCTTCAGGAATGGGAGAAATCTTTCAGAAATGGGAAAATTCCTTCAGGAATAGGAAAAATTCCTTCAGGAAAAGGAAAATTCTCCTCAGGAAAGGGAAATTTCCCTTCAGGAATGGGAAAATTTCTTCTGGAATGGGGAAATTCTTGCCAGAAATGGGAAAATTCTCCTCAGGAATGGGAAATTTCCTTTCAGGAATTGAGGAAATTCCACTCAGGAATGGGAAAGGAATGAAAAAAATGGAAAAATGATGGAAACGGGATGGAAAAAATGATGGGAAAAGGGGTAGACAAAGGGATTTGGGGACATTGTGAGGGGTTTTGTGGACCCTGAGGTGATTTGGGGACATTTTGAGGGAATTTGGGGACATTTTGAGGGGGTTTGGGGACATGTTGAGGGAACTTGGTGGCCCTGAGGGGATTTGCGGGTACTGTGAGGGGATTTGGGGACATTTTGAGGGGATTTAGGGTCCCTGAGTTTATTTGGGGACACTGTGAGGGAATTTGGTGACCCTGAGGTGATTTGGGGACATTTTGAGGGAATTTGTTGACCCTGAGGGGATTTGGGGATACTGTGAGGGGATTTGAGAACACTTTGAGGGGATTTGGGGTCCCTGAGGGGATTTGGGGTCCGTGAGGGGATTTGGGGACGCCGTCACTGAGGGGCTGGGGACACTCACTGTGAGGCACAGGGGACATTGTCACTGGGAGGGGCCGCTCCGGGGCCATTCGAGGCCGCTCGGGAGCCGTTTCAGGGCCTGTCCGAGCCCATTCCGGGTTCGCTTCGGGGCCGCTCCGCTCCCCGCCCCGGGGACTCCATGGCGGCCCCTCCTCTCGCTCACGGCCGGCAAGGGGCGCGCCGCGCGGCGCCGTCCAATCAGGAGCCAGAACACCCGTGATTGACAGGCCGTGCCCTCAGGGAGGAAGCGCCTCCGCCAATCAAATCAAGGGCGGGAACCAGCCTGACCAATGGAAACAGCGGGCGGGCTGCGCCGCTGAGGAGATCAACCAATCAGGAATGCTGTGGGCGGGGCCAATCAGGGGGCGGTTGGTTGTGCGCGTGCGCAGGCGGCTGAGGCGGGCAGTGAAGCGGCCGCGGCGGCGCCGGGTGGAGGTGGCGGCGATGGAGCCGGGATACGGCGGTAAGAGCCGGGCAGGGCGGCCCCGCGGTGCTGCCGCTCCGCCGGGGTGGCGGTGCCTCCTTCCCCTCGCTGCCTCAACACCGGCTCCGTTACCGGTGGGTGTCGGGGGGGCGCTCCGCCGCAGCGGGAAGCGCAGCGCCCGCCCCGCCGTGAGGCGGTGGCGCCGCTGATTGGCTGAGCGCCACGTCACTCACCGCTAGGGCGGCGCTGATTGGCTGTTAGGGGCTAAGGGGGGGGTCGTGCCCTGAGGGGGACGGGGGGGCGGAAATGGCGCCGGGCCCATTTCTGAAGACGACACAAAATGGCGGCCGCGGCCCCGCCCCCGCCGCCTGTGCCTCAGTTTCCCTCGTCCTGGCCCGTCCCAACTAACTGTGGCGGCGCCCGGGGGGCGTCTCGTGTCCCTTCCTTGGGGGTCCTGTGCCCTCCTCAGGACGTCCCGTGGCCCCTTGTGAGGGGATCCCTGTCCCCTCCTTAGGGGGATCCCCCTGGAGTCTCCGCCTTGGATCTCCCGTGGATCTCCCTCAGGATCTCCTTTGGAAATTCTCTCCTGGATTCTCCCCTAGGTGCTCTCAGGATCCCTTCAGGATTCCCCCTGAGGATTCCCTCAGGTTTCCCCCTGGATCCCCTCAGGATCTCCCCTGGAGATTCCCTGTGGATCCCCTCAGGATCTCCCCTGGAAATTCCCCTGAATCCCCTCAGGATGTCCCCTGGAGATTCCCACAGGAAATTCCCCTGGAATTTCCCCTGGTCCCCCTCAGGATTTCTCTGGAAATTCCCCTGAATCCCCTCAGGATTCCCTCTGGAAATTCCCTGTGGATTCCGCCTCAGAATTCCTCAGGATCCCCCCTGGAAATTCCCAGGATCCCCTCAGGATTCCCTCAGGATCCCCCTGGAATTTCCCCTGGATTCCTCAGCCTGGCAAAAGGGATCAGAAAAGGGCAAATCCACCTTGATTTTTTTATTTCTTAATTAATTATTTATCCCAGGCTTGGCTTCTTTCCCAGGCTCACTTTGGATTTTGGGGCTGGGATTTGGGATCAGGGCTGGAATTTTGGTTTTGGGGTTGGATTTTAGGGCTGGATTTGGGATCAGAGTTGGAATTTAGGATTTGGGCTGGATTTGGAGCTGGATTTTGGGATCAGGGTTGGATTTTGGGGCTGGATTTAGGATCAGGGTTGGAATTTAGGGCTGGATTTAGGATTCGGGATGGATTTTGGGATCAGGGCTGGATTTTGGGGCTGGATTTTGGGATCAGGGCTGGAATTTAGGATTGTGGCTGGATTTTGGGATTGAGGCTGGAAATGGGGGCTGGATTTTGGAATTTGGGGCTGAGATTTTGGGTTTTGAGGTTGGATTTTAGGGCTGGAATTTGGGATCAGGGCCGGATTTTGAGATCAGGGCTGGATTTTAGGGCTGGAATTTGGGATTGTGCCCAGGACAAGTGGGAATTTTCCCTTCCCTGCTGACAGCTGCTCCTTTTCCCCAGGCTATGGCACCTGGAGCACCGGGGCCACCGGCACCCAGGGTGAGACTTTCCCAACTTTGCCTCAACTTTTCCTTTTTTCCTCTCCTTTTCCTTTCCTCCTTTATTTCCCATTTTTCTCCCATTTTCCCCGATTTCCCCCCATTTTTCTCCCTTTTCCCTTCTCCTTTTCCCACTTCTTTTCTCCTTCTCCTTTCCCTTCTTTTCTCCCCTTTTCCCCCACTTTTTCTCCCTTTTTTCCCTTTCTCCCATTTTTCTCCATTTTCTTCCCTTTTTTCTTTCCCTTCCCCTTTTTCTCCCCTTTTCTCTCCATTTTTTCCTCTTTTTCCCTCCCTTTTTCTCCCATTTTCCCCTTTTCTGATTTTTCTTCCATTTTTCGCTTTCCCCCCATTTTTTTGGGTTTTTTTCTCCATTTTCTTTCTTTTTCTCCTTTCCTCCTCCTTTATTTCATCCCTTCCCCCCCTTTTTTTCCTTTTTTTTCCCTCTTTCCCTCCCTTTTCTCCCTCTTTTCTCCTCCTCTTTCCCTTTACCCCCTTTTTCCCCCATTTTTCCCATTTTCCCCTTTTTTCCCCCCATTTTTCACTCTCTCCATCCCCAACTCCCAAAACCTCTGCACCCCAAAACCCTTTTTCCCTTTTTTCCTTCTTTTCCTTGGAAAACCCATCAAAATTCCATCCAACCCCCCCCAGATCCCAACCCCTTCCTGTTTTATCCTCATTTTCCCAGAAACCCCAAACATTTCAGCCCAAATTTCACCATTTCCCATTAAAAATTCCCATTTTTTCCCTTTTTTTCCAGGTTCCTACGGCACCAACACGAGCAGCTGGCAAGGTGGGTGTGAGGGCTCAGATCCTTGGCAATCTGGCAATTCCCAAATTCCCCAATTCCCCAATTCTGCCTCTTTTCCTGCCTTTTTCCCTTTTTCCCCCCTTTTTTCCCCATTTTCCCTCATTTTTCTCTCATTTTCCCTCATTTTCCTCAATTTTTCCCTTGTTTTTCTCCCTTTTCCCTCCCTTTTCCCTCTCTTTTCCCAGTTTTTTCCTATTTTCCCTCATTTTCCTTCCCTTTTTCCAATTTCTTCCCCTTTTTCCCCCTTTTCCTTCCCTTTTTCCCATTTTTCCCACTTTCCCTCCATTTTTTTCACTTGTTTTTCCTCCTTCCCTTTATTCCACACTTTTTCCATGGATTCTCCTGCTGGAGAATTCTTTAATTACCCCCTTAATGATCCTCTAATTAATTAATTAACCCCTTACTCCCCAGACTATGGAGGTTATGAGTTCTACACCCCCCAAATCCCCTTGGAATCACCCCGGGATTTTTCCTGCTGGGTTCCCACCCCTGTAACTCTTCAATCCCCCCTCAATGAGCCCCTGATCATTCCATTAATTAACTAGTCCACTCCTCCCAGGCTATGTACAGCTCCAAGTTCCTACCCCCCAGACCTTGGAACCACCCCAGGATTTTTCCTGCTGGGTTCCCACCCCTGTAACTCTTCAATCCCCCCCTCAATGACCCTCTAATCAGTTAATTAATTAGTTCATTGACTAATTGCTTCTCAGCCTACAAGGGTTATGGGTTCTACACCCCCCAAATCCCCTTGGGATCCTCCCAGGGCTTGGAACCACCCCGGGATTTTTCCTGCTGGGCTCCCACCCCTGTAACTCTTCAATCCCCCTCAATGAGCCCCTAATTCATCAATTAATTAACGAATTAACCCCTTACTCCCCAGGCTACAAGGGTTATGAGTTCTACATCCCCCAAATCCCCTTGGGATCCTCCCAGGGCTTGGAACCACCCCGGGATTTTTCCTGCTGGGTTCCCACCCCTGTAACTCTTCAATCTCCCCCTCAATGAGCCCCTGATCATTCCATTAAGTAACTAATTAACGAATTCCTCCCCAGCCTACAAGGGTTATGGGTTTTACACCCCTCAGATTCCTTTGGAACCACCCCAGGATTTTTCCTGCTGGGTTCCCACCCGTGTAACTCTCCCAATCCCCCCTCAGTGAGCCCCTGATCATTCCATTAATTAACTAATTAACGAATTCCTCTCCAGGCTATGAGGGTTATGGGTTCTACACCCCCCAAATCCCCTTGGAATCCTCCCAGGGCTTGGAATCACCCCGGGGTTTTTCCTGCTGGGCTCCCACCCCTGTAACTCTCCCAATCCCCCTCAATGAGCCCCTAATCATTCATCAATTCATTAACGAATTAACCCCTTACTCCCCAGGCTACAAGGGTTATGAGTTCTACATCCCCCAAATCCCCTTGGAATCCTCCCAGGGCTTGGAACCACCCCGGGATTTTTCCTGCTGGGTTCCCACCCGTGTAACTCTCCCAATCCCCCCTCAGTGAGCCCCTGATCATTCCATTCATTAACTAATTAACGAATTCCTCCCCAGGCTACGAGGGTTACGAGTTCTACCCCGCGCAGAGCTCGGCCCCCACAGGAGCCTCCTACAGCTACGGGGGAGGGGCGGCCCCGGGGGGCTCCTGGGACCCCCCCAAGGCCGAGCTGGGGCTGGGACCCGCCGAGGGCTCGGGAGGCGCCTTTGGGGCTGGAGCCGCCTTCGCATCGGGGTCTGGAGCCGCTTTTGGATCTGGAGCCGCCTTTGGGTCGGGATCTGGAGCTGCCTTTGGATCTGGAGCCGCCTTTGGATCGGGATCTGGAGCCGCCTTTGGGTCGGGATCTGGAGCCGCTTTTGGGTCGGGATCTGGAGCCGCTTTTGGGTCGGGATCCGCCGGATCGAGCTTTGGATCGGGGTCTGGAGCTGCCTTCGGATCGGGATCCACGTTCGGATCAGGGTCAGGAACCACTTTTGGATCAGGATCTGGAGCTGCTTTCGCCTCAGGATCTGCTGGATCCACCTTTGGATCAGCCTCTGGAACCACCTTTGGATCAGGAAGCAATTTTGGGTCAGGATCCGGAACCACTTTCGGATCAGGATCAGGAAGCGGTTTTGCCTCGGGATCCACCTTTGCCTCAGGATCTGGAGCCCCCTTTGGATCAGGAGCCACTTTTGCCTCGGGATCTGCTGGATCCACCTTTGGCTCAGGGTCTGGAACCACTTTTGGATCGGGATCTGGGTTTGGATCCGGCTCCACCTTCAGCCAGGGCTCCTCAGGATCCGCCCTGGGCTCCTCTGCCTCCAACCCCGACTCCATCATCGCCAAAATCAACCAACGGCTGGACCTGCTGGCCAAGGAGGGCAGCCCGGGGGATGGCCCCTGAGCAGCACCACAGGTGGGACTCAATTAGCACTAATTACCCCTAATTAGCACTAATTATCACAATATTCCCCGGCATTTCTGCAGTTTGGCCTCAATTTTTGATATTTTGGCCCAAAATTCCGCTTTTTTCCCAGGGTTTGGAACGATTAGGAAAGGCTGAATATCAACTTTGAGGATTTTTTTTGGAAAAAAATTCCCAGGAATTTTGGGTGATTTTGGGAAAGAGAGAAGGGTTAATGTGAAATTTTGGGGTTTTTCTGGGAAAATTCTCGGGATTTTAGGGAGTTTTGGGAATGGGAGAGGGTTTTAAAAGCAGCCACAAGCAGCCTGGGGGATGGCCCCGAGCAGCACCACAGGTGGGACTCAATTAACACTAATTAGCACAATATTCCCCGGCATTTCTGCAGTTTGGCCTCAATTTTTGATATTTTGGCCCAAAATTCCGCTTTTTTCCCAGGGTTTGGAACGGTTAGGAAAGGCTGAATATCAACTTTTGGGATTTTTTTTGGAAAAAAATTCCCAGGAATTTTGGGTGATTTTGGGAAAGAGAGAAGGGTTAATGTGAAATTTTGGGGTTTTTCTGGGAAAATTCTCGGGATTTTCGGTAGTTTTGGGAATGGGAGAGGATTTTAAAAGCAGCCAAAATCAACCAGAGCCTGGAGCTGCTGGCCAAGGAGGGCAGCCCGGGGCATGGCCCCGAGCAGCACCACAGGTGGGACTCAATTAACCCTAATTAGCACTAATTAGCACAATATTCTCCATTTCCCCCATAGTTTCTGGAGTTTGGAGTCAGTTTGCTTGCAGTTTATCCAATAATTGCGGCTTTAATAATTATTTTTATTCCAGGATAAAGAAGGATCCTTTCCCCCCATTCCCAGCCCTAATCCCGATTTTATTCCCATTTTCCTGGATAAAAAGGGATCCCAGACCACTTTTCCCCCACTAATCCCATTTTTATTTCTCTCTTTTCCAGCTCCTTCCGCTTCGACTCCTTGGGCTCCTTCTCCTCACAGGATCCTTTCTGGGGGGGTTCCCTTTCTTCAACCCCCATTCCCTTTCCCATTTTTCAAACCCCCATTCCCAACCCTAATCTCGATTTTATTCCCATTTTCCAGGATAAAAAGGGATCCCAGGGGCTCATTTCCAGCCCTAATCTTGATTTTATTCCTATTTCTCCTGCCCTAACCCCGATTTATTCCCCTTCTTCCCAACCCTAATCTCGATTTTATTCCCAATTTTCAACCTCCCATTCCCAGCTCTGATCTCGATTTTATTCCCAATTTTCAACCTCCCATTCCCAGCTCTGATC
>NW_022147694.1:0-10324 GCF_901933205.1 Camarhynchus parvulus
TCGGGCTGGTTTGATAGTGCCAACGGAGTCCCACAATCTGCCATCAGGACCGGGGCTGGTGACTTTTTGTTTCAGAGGGAAAGGCCCGTTGTTTATGTTTGGGGCCATAGGCCGGGGTGGCGGCTGGCTCCTGAAAATCCGCGATCGCAGGATGCCTCCCAGACCCAAGCTGGCACCAGTGCCAACTTCGGGCTGGTTTGATAGTGCCAGCGGAGTCCCACAATCTGCCATCAGGACCGGGGCTGGTGAGTTTTGTTTCAGAGGGAAAGGCCCGTTGTTTATGTTTGGGGCCCTAGGCCCGGGTGGCGGCTGGCTCCTGAAAATCCAGCGATCGCGGGATGCCTCCCAGACCCAAGCTGGCACCAGTGCCAACTTCGGGCTGGTTTGATAGTGCCAGCGAGGTCCCACAATCTGCCATCAGGACGGGGCTGGTGAGTTTTGTTTTCAGAGGGAAAGGCCCGTTGTTTATGTTTGGGGGCCATAGGCGGGTGGCGGCTGGCTCCTGAAAATCCGCGATCACGCGGGATGCCTCCCAGACCCAAGCTGGCACCAGTGCCAACTCGGGCTGGTTTGATAGTGCCAGCAGGAGTCCCACAATCTGCCATCAAGGACGGGGCTGGTGACTTTTTGTTTCAGGGGAAAGGCCCGTTGTTTATGTTTGGGGGCCTGTGCCCGGGTGGCGGCTGGCTCCTGAAAATCCAGCGATCGCAGGATGCCTCCCAGACCCAAGCTGGCACCAGTGCCAACTTCGGGCTGGTTTGATAGTGCCAGCGAGGTCCCACAATCTGCCATCAAGGACCGGGGCTGGTGACTTTTTTGTTTCAGAGGGAAAGGCCGTTGTTGTTTATGTTTGGGGCCCCATAGGCCGGGTGGCGGCTGGCTCCTGAAAAATCGCGGGATGCCTCCCAGACCCAAGCTGGCACCAGTGCCAACTTCGGGCTGGTTTGATAGTGCCAGCGAGTCCCACAATCTGCCATCAGGACCGGGGCTGGTGAGTTTTGTTTCAGAGGAAAGGCCCGTTGTTTATGTTTGGGGGCCATAGGCCCCGGAGTGGCGGCTGGCTCCTGAAAATCCGCGATCACGCATGGGATGCCTCCCAGACCCAAGCTGGCACCAGTGCCAACTCGGGCTGGTTTGATAGTGCCAAGCGGGTCCCACAATCTGCCATCAAGGACCGGGGCTGGTGACTTTTTGTTTCAGAGGGAAAGGCCCGTTGTTTATGTTTTGGGGCCATAGGCCCGGGTGGCGGCTGGCTCCTGAAAATCAGCGATCGCGCGGGATGCCTCCCAGACCCAAGCTGGCACCAGTGCCAACTTCGGGCTGGTTTGATAGTGCCAAGCGGAGTCCCACAATCTGCCATCAAGGACCGGGGCTGGTGAGTTTTGTTTCAGAGGGAAAGGCCCGTTGTTTATGTTTGGGGGCCATAGGCCCCGGGTGGCGGCTGGCTCCTGAAAATCAGCGATCGCGGGATGCCTCCCAGACCCAAGCTGGCACCAGTGCCAACTTCGGGCTGGTTTGATAGTGCCAGCGAGGTCCCACAATCTGCCATCAGGACCGGGGCTGGTGAGTTTTTGTTTCAGAGGAAAGGCCCGTTGTTTATGTTTGGGGGCCATAGGCCGGAGTGGCGGCTGGCTCCTGAAAATCGCGATCGCGGGATGCCTCCCAGACCCAAGCTGGCACCAGTGCCAACTTCGGGCTGGTTTGATAGTGCCAGCAGGTCCCACAATCTGCCATCAAGGACCGGGGCTGGTGACTTTTTGTTTCAGGGAAAGGCCCGTTGTTTATGTTTGGGGGCCATAGCCCGGAGTGGCGGCTGGCTCCTGAAAATCAGCGATCGCGGGATGCCTCCCAGACCCAAGCTGGCACCAGTGCCAACTCGGGCTGGTTTGATAGTGCCAGCGAGGTCCCACAATCTGCCATCAAGGACCGGGGCTGGTGACTTTTTTGTTTCAGGGAAAGGCCCGTTGTTTTATGTTTGGGGGCCTAGGGCCGGTGGTGGCGGCTGGCTCCTGAAAATCCAGCGATCGCGGGATGCCTCCCAGACCCAAGCTGGCACCAGTGCCAACTTCGGGCTGGTTTGATAGTGCCAGCGAGGTCCCACAATCTGCCATCAGGACCGGGGCTGGTGAGTTTTTGTTTCAGAGGGAAAGGCCCGTTGTTTATGTTTTGGGGCCATAGCCCGGGTGGCGGCTGGCTCCTGAAAATCCAGCGATCGCGGGATGCCTCCCAGACCCAAGCTGGCACCAGTGCCAACTTCGGGCTGGTTTGATAGTGCCAGCGGGTCCCACAATCTGCCATCAAGGACCGGGGCTGGTGAGTTTTTGTTTCAGAGGGAAAGGCCGTTGTTTA
Source organism: Camarhynchus parvulus (assembly GCF_901933205.1). Lineage (NCBI taxonomy): Eukaryota > Metazoa > Chordata > Aves > Passeriformes > Thraupidae > Camarhynchus > Camarhynchus parvulus. Next base: position 2,350 of record NW_022147694.1, read on the forward strand.
TGTTTGGGGGCCATAGGCCCGGGTGGCGGCTGGCTCCTGAAAATCAGCGATCGCAGGATGCCTCCCAGACCCAAGCTGGCACCAGTGCCAACTCGGGCTGGTTTGATAGTGCCAAGGAGTCCCACAATCTGCCATCAGGACCGGGGCTGGTGAGTTTTGTTTCAGAGGGAAAGGCCGTTGTTTATGTTTGGGGGCCCATAGGCCCGGGGTGGCGGCTGGCTCCTGAAAATCCGCGATCGCGGGATGCCTCCCAGACCCAAGCTGGCACCAGTGCCAACTTCGGGCTGGTTTGATAGTGCCAGCGGAGTCCCACAATCTGCCATCAAGGACCGGGGCTGGTGACTTTTTGTTTCAGAGGGAAAGGCCCGTTGTTTATGTTTTGGGGCCATAGGCCGGGGTGGCGGCTGGCTCCTGAAAATCAGCGATACGCGGGATGCCTCCCAGACCCAAGCTGGCACCAGTGCCAACTTCGGGCTGGTTTGATAGTGCCAGCGAGTCCCACAATCTGCCATCAAGGACCGGGGCTGGTGACTTTTTGTTTCAGAGGGAAAGGCCCGTTGTTTATGTTTGGGGGCCATAGGCCCGTGGGTGGCGGCTGGCTCCTGAAAAAATCCGCGATCGCAGGATGCCTCCCAGACCCAAGCTGGCACCAGTGCCAACTTCGGGCTGGTTTGATAGTGCCAGCGGAGTCCCACAATCTGCCATCAAGGACGGGGCTGGTGAGTTTTTGTTTCAGAGGGAAAGGCCCGTTGTTTATGTTTGGGGGCCATAGGCCGGGTGGCGGCTGGCTCCTGAAAATCAGCGATCGCAGGATGCCTCCCAGACCCAAGCTGGCACCAGTGCCAACTTCGGGCTGGTTTGTTTAGTGTGCCAGCGAGTCCCACAATCTGCCATCAGGACCGGGGCTGGTGAGTTTTGTTTCAGAGGGAAGGCCCGTTGTTTTTATGTTTGGGGGCCATAGGCCGGGTGGCGGCTGGCTCCTGAAAATCAGCGATCACGCGGGATGCCTCCCAGACCCAAGCTGGCACCAGTGCCAACTTCGGGCTGGTTTGATAGTGCCAGCGGAGTCCCACAATCTGCCATCAAGGACCGGGGCTGGTGAGTTTTTGTTTCAGAGGGAAAGGCCCGTTGTTTATGTTTGGGGGCCATAGGCCGGGTGGCGGCTGGCTCCTGAAAATCCAGCGATCACGCAGGATGCCTCCCAGACCCAAGCTGGCACCAGTGCCAACTCGGGCTGGTTTGATAGTGCCAGCAGGTCCCACAATCTGCCATCAAGGACCGGGGCTGGTGACTTTTTGTTTCAGAGGGAAAGGCCCGTTGTTTATGTTTGGGGGCCATAGGCCGGGGTGGCGGCTGGCTCCTGAAAATCGCGCGACGCGCGGGATGCCTCCCAGACCCAAGCTGGCACCAGTGCCAACTCGGGCTGGTTTGATAGTGCCAGCGGAGTCCCACAATCTGCCATCAAGGACCGGGGCTGGTGAGTTTTTTGTTTCAGAGGGAAAGGCCCGTTGTTTATGTTTGGGGGCCATAGGCCGGGTGGCGGCTGGCTCCTGAAAATCGCGTCGCGGGATGCCTCCCAGACCCAAGCTGGCACCAGTGCCAACTTCGGGCTGGTTTGATAGTGCCAGCGGGTCCCACAATCTGCCATCAAGGACCGGGGCTGGTGAGTTTTTGTTTCAGAGGGAAAGGCCCGTTGTTTATGTTTGGGGGCCATAGGCCGGGTGGCGGCTGGCTCCTGAAAATCCAGCGATCGCATGGGATGCCTCCCAGACCCAAGCTGGCACCAGTGCCAACTTCGGGCTGGTTTGATAGTGCCAACGAGTCCCACAATCTGCCATCAAGGACCGGGGCTGGTGAGTTTTGTTTCAGAGGGAAAGGCCCGTTGTTTATGTTTGGGGGCCATAGGCCCGGTGGCGGCTGGCTCCTGAAAATCAGCGATGATCATGGGATGCCTCCCAGACCCAAGCTGGCACCAGTGCCAACTTCGGGCTGGTTTGATAGTGCCAGCGGAGTCCCACAATCTGCCATCAGGACCGGGGCTGGTGAGTTTTTTGTTTCAGAGGGAAAGGCCCGTTGTTTATGTTTGGGGGCATAGGCCGGAGTGGCGGCTGGCTCCTGAAAATCAGCGATGCGCGGGATGCCTCCCAGACCCAAGCTGGCACCAGTGCCAACTTCGGGCTGGTTTGATAGTGCCAGCGGAGTCCCACAATCTGCCATCAAGGACGGGGCTGGTGAGTTTTTTGTTTCAGAGGAAAGGCCCGTTGTTTTATGTTTGGGGCCATAGGCCGGGTGGCGGCTGGCTCCTGAAAATCAGCGATCGCGGGATGCCTCCCAGACCCAAGCTGGCACCAGTGCCAACTTCGGGCTGGTTTGATAGTGCCAGCGGAGTCCCACAATCTGCCATCAAGGACCGGGGCTGGTGAGTTTTGTTTCAGAGGGAAAGGCCCGTTGTTTATGTTTGGGGGCCCTAGGCCCGGGTGGCGGCTGGCTCCTGAAAATCAGCGATCACGCAGGATGCCTCCCAGACCCAAGCTGGCACCAGTGCCAACTTCGGGCTGGTTTGATAGTGCCAGCGAGGTCCCACAATCTGCCATCAAGGACCGGGGCTGGTGAGTTTTTTGTTTCAGAGGGAAAGGCCCGTTGTTTATGTTTGGGGGCCATAGGCCCGGGGTGGCGGCTGGCTCCTGAAAATCCAGCGATCACGCAGGATGCCTCCCAGACCCAAGCTGGCACCAGTGCCAACTTCGGGCTGGTTTGATAGTGCCAAGCGAGTCCCACAATCTGCCATCAAGGACCGGGGCTGGTGACTTTTGTTTCAGAGGGAAAGGCCCGTTGTTTATGTTTGGGGGCCATAGGCCCGGGTGGCGGCTGGCTCCTGAAAATCCAGCGATACGCGGGATGCCTCCCAGACCCAAGCTGGCACCAGTGCCAACTTCGGGCTGGTTTGATAGTGCCAAGCGAGGTCCCACAATCTGCCATCAAGGACCGGGGCTGGTGAGTTTTTGTTTCAGAGGGAAAGGCCGTTGTTTATGTTTGGGGGCCATAGGCCGGGTGGCGGCTGGCTCCTGAAAATCAGCGATCACGCGGGATGCCTCCCAGACCCAAGCTGGCACCAGTGCCAACTTCGGGCTGGTTTGATAGTGCCAGCGAGTCCCACAATCTGCCATCAAGGACCGGGGCTGGTGACTTTTTGTTTCAGAGGGAAAGGCCCGTTGTTTATGTTTGGGGGCCATAGGCCGGGTGGCGGCTGGCTCCTGAAAATCCAGCGATCGCGGGGATGCCTCCCAGACCCAAGCTGGCACCAGTGCCAACTTCGGGCTGGTTTGATAGTGCCAACGGAGTCCCACAATCTGCCATCAGGACCGGGGCTGGTGACTTTTTGTTTCAGAGGGAAAGGCCCGTTGTTTATGTTTGGGGCCCATGCCCGGGTGGCGGCTGGCTCCTGAAAATCAGCGATCACGCGGGATGCCTCCCAGACCCAAGCTGGCACCAGTGCCAACTTCGGGCTGGTTTGATAGTGCCAACGAGTCCCACAATCTGCCATCAGGACCGGGGCTGGTGAGTTTTTTGTTTCAGAGGGAAAGGCCCGTTGTTTATGTTTGGGGGCCATAGGCCGGGGTGGCGGCTGGCTCCTGAAAATCAGCGATACGCGGGATGCCTCCCAGACCCAAGCTGGCACCAGTGCCAACTTCGGGCTGGTTTGATAGTGCCAGCGAGGTCCCACAATCTGCCATCAGGACCGGGGCTGGTGAGTTTTTTGTTTCAGAGGGAAAGGCCCGTTGTTTATGTTTGGGGGCCATAGGCCGGGTGGCGGCTGGCTCCTGAAAATCGCGATCACGCAGGATGCCTCCCAGACCCAAGCTGGCACCAGTGCCAACTTCGGGCTGGTTTGATAGTGCCAGCGAGTCCCACAATCTGCCATCAAGGACCCGGGGCTGGTGAGTTTTGTTTCAGAGGGAAAGGCCCGTTGTTTATGTTTGGGGGCCATAGGCCCGGTGGGCGGCTGGCTCCTGAAAATCAGCGATCGCAGGATGCCTCCCAGACCCAAGCTGGCACCAGTGCCAACTTCGGGCTGGTTTGATAGTGCCAGCGGGTCCCACAATCTGCCATCAAGGACCGGGGCTGGTGAGTTTTTGTTTCAGAGGGAAAGGCCCGTTGTTTATGTTTGGGGGCCATAGGCCCGGGTGGCGGCTGGCTCCTGAAAATCAGCGATCGCGCGGGATGCCTCCCAGACCCAAGCTGGCACCAGTGCCAACTTCGGGCTGGTTTGATAGTGCCAGCAGAGTCCCACAATCTGCCATCAGGACCGGGGCTGGTGAGGTTTTTTGTTTCAGAGGGAAAGGCCCGTTGTTTATGTTTGGGGGCCATAGGCCGGGGTGGCGGCTGGCTCCTGAAAATCAGCGATCGCCGGGATGCCTCCCAGACCCAAGCTGGCACCAGTGCCAACTTCGGGCTGGTTTGATAGTGCCAGCAGGTCCCACAATCTGCCATCAGGACCGGGGCTGGTGACTTTTTTGTTTCAGAGGGAAGGCCCGTTGTTTATGTTTGGGGGCCATAGGCCGGGTGGCGGCTGGCTCCTGAAAATCAGCGATGCGCGGGATGCCTCCCAGACCCAAGCTGGCACCAGTGCCAACTTCGGGCTGGTTTGATAGTGCCAGCGGAGTCCCACAATCTGCCATCAAGGACCGGGGCTGGTGACTTTTTTGTTTCAGAGGGAAAGGCCCGTTGTTTATGTTTGGGGCCATAGGCCCGGGTGGCGGCTGGCTCCTGAAAATCCGCGATATCGCGGGATGCCTCCCAGACCCAAGCTGGCACCAGTGCCAACTCGGGCTGGTTTGATAGTGCCAGCGGAGTCCCACAATCTGCCATCAAGGACCGGGGCTGGTGACTTTTTTGTTTCAGAGGAAAGGCCCGTTGTTTATGTTTGGGGGCCATAGGCCCGGGTGGCGGCTGGCTCCTGAAAATCGCGATCACGCGGGATGCCTCCCAGACCCAAGCTGGCACCAGTGCCAACTTCGGGCTGGTTTGATAGTGCCAGCGAGTCCCACAATCTGCCATCAGGACCGGGGCTGGTGAGTTTTGTTTCAGAGGGAAAGGCCCGTTGTTTATGTTTGGGGGCCATAGGCCGGGGTGGCGGCTGGCTCCTGAAAATCAGCGATCGCGGGATGCCTCCCAGACCCAAGCTGGCACCAGTGCCAACTTCGGGCTGGTTTGATAGTGCCAGCGGAGTCCCACAATCTGCCATCAGGACCGGGGCTGGTGAGTTTTTGTTTTCAGGGAAAGGCCCGTTGTTTATGTTTGGGGGCCATAGGCCCGGGTGGCGGCTGGCTCCTGAAAATCGCGATCACGCAGGATGCCTCCCAGACCCAAGCTGGCACCAGTGCCAACTTCGGGCTGGTTTGATAGTGCCAGCGAGGTCCCACAATCTGCCATCAGGACCGGGGCTGGTGAGTTTTGTTTCAGAGGGAAAGGCCCGTTGTTTATGTTTGGGGGCCATAGGCCGGGTGGCGGCTGGCTCCTGAAAATCAGCGATCGCGGGATGCCTCCCAGACCCAAGCTGGCACCAGTGCCAACTTCGGGCTGGTTTGATAGTGCCAACGAGGTCCCACAATCTGCCATCAAGGACGGGGCTGGTGAGTTTTGTTTCAGAGGGAAAGGCCCGTTGTTTATGTTTGGGGGCCATAGGCCGGGTGGCGGCTGGCTCCTGAAAATCCGCGATACGCAGGATGCCTCCCAGACCCAAGCTGGCACCAGTGCCAACTTCGGGCTGGTTTGATAGTGCCAAGCGAGGTCCCACAATCTGCCATCAGGACCGGGGCTGGTGAGTTTTGTTTCAGAGGAAAGGCCCGTTGTTTATGTTTGGGGGCCATAGGCCCGGGTGGCGGCTGGCTCCTGAAAATCAGCGATCACGCGGGATGCCTCCCAGACCCAAGCTGGCACCAGTGCCAACTTCGGGCTGGTTTGATAGTGCCAGCGGAGTCCCACAATCTGCCATCAAGGACGGGGCTGGTGAGTTTTTGTTTCAGAGGGAAAGGCCCGTTGTTTATGTTTGGGGGCCATAGGCCCGGGTGGCGGCTGGCTCCTGAAAATCCAGCGATCGCATGGGATGCCTCCCAGACCCAAGCTGGCACCAGTGCCAACTCGGGCTGGTTTGATAGTGCCAGCGGAGTCCCACAATCTGCCATCAAGGACCGGGGCTGGTGAGTTTTGTTTCAGAGGGAAAGGCCCGTTGTTTATGTTTGGGGGCCATAGGCCGGAGGTGGCGGCTGGCTCCTGAAAATCGCGATCGCGCAGGATGCCTCCCAGACCCAAGCTGGCACCAGTGCCAACTTCGGGCTGGTTTGATAGTGCCAGCGGGTCCCACAATCTGCCATCAGGGACCGGGGCTGGTGAGTTTTGTTTCAGAGGGAAAGCCCGTTGTTTATGTTTTGGGGCCATAGGCCCCGGGTGGCGGCTGGCTCCTGAAAATCAGCGATCACGCAGGATGCCTCCCAGACCCAAGCTGGCACCAGTGCCAACTTCGGGCTGGTTTGATAGTGCCAGCGGAGTCCCACAATCTGCCATCAAGGACCGGGGCTGGTGAGTTTTTGTTTCAGAGGAAAGGCCCGTTGTTTATGTTTGGGGGCCATAGGCCGGGTGGCGGCTGGCTCCTGAAAATCAGCGATCGCGGGATGCCTCCCAGACCCAAGCTGGCACCAGTGCCAACTCGGGCTGGTTTGATAGTGCCAGCGGAGTCCCACAATCTGCCATCAGGACCGGGGCTGGTGTTTTGTTTCAGAGGGAAAGGCCGTTGTTTATGTTTGGGGGCCATAGGCCGGGTGGCGGCTGGCTCCTGAAAATCCAGCGATCATGGGATGCCTCCCAGACCCAAGCTGGCACCAGTGCCAACTTCGGGCTGGTTTGATAGTGCCAGCGGAGTCCCACAATCTGCCATCAAGGACCGGGGCTGGTGAGTTTTGTTTCAGAGGGAAAGGCCCGTTGTTTATGTTTGGGGGCCATAGGCCGGGGTGGCGGCTGGCTCCTGAAAATCAGCGATCGCGGGATGCCTCCCAGACCCAAGCTGGCACCAGTGCCAACTTCGGGCTGGTTTGATAGTGCCAGCGAGGGTCCCACAATCTGCCATCAGGACCGGGGCTGGTGAGTTTTGTTTCAGAGGAAAGGCCCGTTGTTTATGTTTGGGGGCCATAGGCCCGGTGGCGACTGGCTCCTGCCAAGCTGGCACCAGTGCCAACTTCGGGCTGGTTTGATAGTGCCAAGGTCCACAATCTGCCATCAAGGACCTGGGGCTCGTGGTGAGTTTTGTTTCAGAGGGAAAGGCCGTTGTTTATGTTTGGGGGCCATAGGCCCGGTATGGCCAACTGGCTCCTGAAAATCGGCGATACGCAGGATGCCTCCCAGACCCAAGCTGTCACCAGTGCCAACTCGGGCTGGTTTGATAGTGCCAGCGGAGTCCCACAATCTGCCATCAGGCACTGGGGCTGGTGACTTTTGTTTCAGCAGGAAAGGCCCGTTGTTTATGTTTGGGGGCCATAGGCCCGGAGTGGCCAGCTGGCTCCTGAAAATCCGCGATACGCAGGATGCCTCCCAGACCCAAGCTGGCACCAGTGCCAACTCGGGCTGGTTTTGATAGTGCCAACGCAGTCCCCACAATCTGCCATCAGGACGGGGCTGGTGACTTTTTGTTTCAGAGGAAAGGCCCTTGTTTTATGTTTGGGGGCCATAGGCCGGAGTGGCCGGCTGGCTCCTGAAAAATCCAGCGTCGCAGGATGCCTCCCAGACCCAAGCTGGCACCAGTGCCAACTTAGGGCTGGTTTGATAGTGCCAAAGGGAGTCCCACAATCTGCCATCAGGGGCCCAGGGGCTGGTGAGTTTTGTTTCAGAGGGAAAGGCCCGTTGTTTATGTTTGGGGGCCATAGGCGGAGTGGCGGGCTGGCTCCTGAAAATCGCGTGATATGCAGGGATACCTCCCAGACCC
>NW_022147695.1:0-10322 GCF_901933205.1 Camarhynchus parvulus
TATCCCAAAATTGCCCAAAAAATGCCCCAAAAAATGGCCCAAAAATACCCAAAAATGGCCCAAAAAATGCCAAAAAAATGTCCAAAAAATATCCCAAAATTGCCTCAAAAATACTCCAAAAATACAAAAAAAAACCCCTAAAGATGGCCCAAAAATACCCCAAAAATGGCCCCAAAAATGTCCTAAAAATACCCCAAAAATTGCCTCAAAAATGCCCCAAAAATACCCCAAAAATGGCCCAAAAATACCCCAAAAGTGTCCCAAAAAACCCCAAAAATATCCCCAAATGCCCCAAAAGACAGCCCAAAAATTGCCCCAAAATACTCCAAAAATGGCCCAAAAATACCCAAAAAAATGGCCCAAAAATGCCCCAAAAAATCACAAAAAATGCCCACAACATATGGCCCAAAAATATCCCAAAAATTGCCCCAAAAAATGCCCTAAAAATATCCTAAAACTGTCCCAAAAATTGCCCCAAAAATGCCCCCAAAATACCCAAAAAATGTCCTAAAAATATCACAAAAATGGCCCAAAAAATAAAAAAAAATGGCCCAAAAATGCCCCAAAAATACCCAAAAAATGGCCAAAAAAGGGCCCCAAAATACCCCAAAAATTGCCTCAAAAATGTCTTAACAATGTCCTAAAAATATCCCAAAAATCGCCCAAAAATGGCCCAAAAATGTCCAAAAAATACCCAAAAAATACCCCAAAAATGGCCTAAAAATACCCAAAAAAATGGCCCAAAAATGCCCCAAAAATATCACAAAATAACCCCAAAAATGGGTCCAAAAATGTCCCAAAAATACCCAAAAATTGCCCCAAAGAATGTCCTAAAAATGTCCCAAAAATTGCCCAAAAATTGTCCCAAAATGACCCAAAAATGTCCTAAAAATATCCCAAAAACACCCCAAGAAAATGGCCCAAAAATACCTCAAAAAATGTCCAAAAATGCTCCAAAAAATGGCCCAAAAATGGCCCAAAAATTGCCCAAAAATACCCACAAAAGGGTCCAAAAATACAAAAATATGGCCCAAAAATCAGCCCAAAAATATTCCAAAAATAGCCCAAAAAATGGCCTAAAAATGCCCCAAAAATGCCCCAAAAAATGTCCTAAAAATGTCCCAAAAATTGCCCAAAAATGTCCCCAAAATGGCCCAAAAATACCCCAAAAATGCCCCAAAAAATGTCAAAAAAAGTCCCAAAAATACCCAAAAAAAACCGCCCAAAAATGGCCCAAAAATACCAAAAAAATACTCAAAAAATGCCCCAAAAAATCCCAAAAATTGCCCCAAAAATGACCCAAAAATATCCTGAAATTGTCCTAAAAATATCCCAAAAATTGTCTCAAAAATGGCCCAAAAATCCCCAAAAAATCCCCAAAGTTTCTTTTTTTTTTAAATCAAACAAATCCTTAAAATTTCACCCAAAAAAATCCTGAAAAATTTCCAAAAAATCCCCAAAAATTCACCCAAAAATTTTAAAAAATTCCAAAAAATCCCCAAAAATTCACCCAAAATTTTTTTAAAAATTCAAAAAAATTCCTTAAAATGTCACCCCAAAAAATCCTGAAAAATTTCCAAAAAATTCCCAAAAATTCACTAAAAATTTTGTAAAATTTTGACAAAATCCGTAAAATTTCACCCCATAAATTTAAAAATTTTCAAAAAAAAAGTCCCAAACATTCGCCAAATTATTTTTAAAAAATGTCATAAAAATCCCCCAAAATTCTCCAAAAAATTTCAAAACAATCCCAAAAAAATTCACCCAAAAATTTTTTTTAAATCCCAAAAAAATCCCCAAAAATTCACCAGAAATGTTTTTAAAAATTCAAAAAATCCCCAAAATTTCACCCAAAAATTTTTTTAAAATTCAAAAAAATCCCCCAAAATTCACCCAAAAATTTTAAAAAACTTCCAAAAAATCCCCCAAAAATTCACCAAAAATTTTTTTAAGAAATTCAAAAAAAAACCCCAAAAATTCACCCAAAAATTTTTTTAAATGTCAGAAAAATTCCCAAAAATTCACCCAAGAATGTTTTAAAAATTCGAAGAAATCTTTAAAATTTCACCCAAAAAATATAAAAAAAATCCAAAAACATTCCCAGAATTTCACCACATTTTTTTTGTAAATTTCAAAAAAATCCCCCAAAAATTCATCCAAAAATTTAAAAAATTTCTAAAACATTCCTGAAAATTCAGCAGAAAAAAAAATCTAGAAATTCAAAAAAATTTTCAAAATTTCACCAAAAAAATCCTAAAAAATTCAAAAAAACCCCAAAAATTCACAAAAAATTTCTAAAAAATTCCCAAAAAATCCCCAAAAATTCACCAAAAAATTGTTTTTTAAAAAACTCCAAAAAACCCCAAAAATTCACCAAAATATCCTAAAAAATTCCCCAAAAATCTCCAAAAATTCACCAAAAAATCCCCCAAAAATTCCCAGTTTTCCCTCTAAAATCCCCAAATTTTTTCCCCCTAAAATTCCCAATTTTCCCTCAAAAATCCCCAAATTTCTTCCCCCTAAAATTCCCAATTTTCCCTCTAAAATCCCCAAATTTTTTCCCCCAAAATTCCCAATTTTCCCCCCAAAAATTCCCAATTTTCCCCCCCAGAAATCCCCAAAATTCCCCATTGGAAATGACCCAAAATTGGGATTTTTCCCCCCATTTTGCAGCCTGCAGCTCCGGCTCCCTGGCCCTCCCCTTCCCCCTCGTCGGAGCCGTCGCCGCCCTGGCCCGGGGGGGGGAGCAGCAGCTCCAGGCACTGGGTGAGACTGGTTTGTACTGGTTTATACTGGTTTGGGACTGGGAGGGGGAAAATGGGGGAAAAACGGTGAAAAAATGGCGAAAAATGGCGAAAAAATGGCGAAAAAAGGGTTAGAAATGGGGAAGAAAGGGTTAAATATGGGGGAAATGGGGGTTTGGGGTTACTAGTTTGTACTGGTTTGGACTGGTTTATACTGGTTTGGACTGGGAGGGAACTGGGAGGGGGAAATGGGGAAAAATGGGGAAAAAACGGTGAAAAAATGGCAAACAATGGTGAAAAAATGGTGAGAAAAGGGTTAAAAATGGGGATTAAAGGGTTAAAAATGTGGAAGAAAGGGTTAAAAATGGGGAAATGGGGATTTGGGGTTACTGGTTTGTACTGGTTTGTACTGGGAGGGCACTGGGAGGGAACTGGGAGGGGGAAAATGGGGAAAAAACCGGGAAAATGGCAAAAAAATGGCGAAAAAATGGCAAAGAAAGGGTTAAAAATGGGGAAGAAAGGGTTAAAAATGGGGGAAATGGGGTTTTGGGGTTACTGGTTTGTACTGGGTTGTACTGGGAGGGCACTGGGTGAGACTGGTTTGAACTGGTTTGTACTGGTTTGGGACTGGGAGGGGGAAAATGGGGAAAATTGGATGAAAAATGGGGAAAAAATGACAAAAAAAGGGTTAAAAATGGGGAAGAAAGGGTTAAAAAGAAGGAAATGGGGATTTGGGGTTACTGGTTTATACTGGGTTATACTGGGAGGGAACTGGGTGAGACTGGTTTGAACTGGTTTGGACTGGGAGGGAACTGGGAGGGGGGAAATGGGGAAAAAATGGCGAAAAATGGTGGAAAATGGCGAAGAAAGGGTTAAAATGGGGATTTGGGGTTACTGGTCCATACTGGTCCATACTGGTCCATACTGGTCCGTACTGGTCCGTACTGGTCCGTACTGGTTTCCCAGAGGTGCTGGCGGCGCTGGGCCCCGCCCAGGTGGGGGAGGGGCTGCTGGAGGCGCTGGAGCTGGCGCTGCCATTGGCCAACGAGGGCGACGGCGACGCCACCCGGGTCACGTGAGTGCCGCCGGAAATGCCCGGAAAATTCCGGAAAAATTCCCCCAAAATTCCCAAAACGCTGAAATTCACAAAATTTCCCCCCCTCCAAAAAAAAAATCAGGAAAAATTCAAGAATTCCCAAAAGTTCCCCCAAAAAAATTCACGGAAAAAATCCCCAAAAACGGCAAAAATCAGGAAGAAAAAGCAAAATTCTCTCCGTTGGCCCCGCCCCTTTCCCTTTAGGCCACGCCCACTTCATGCAAGCCCTGCCCACACACATATGGCCACGCCCATATCGTTGAAGCCCCGCCCACACACATCTGGCCACTGCCATATGATTCAAGCCCCGCCCACACCCATTTGAGCCCGCCCATCTCATTCAAGCCCCGCCCACACACATGTGGCCCCGCCCATCTCAACCAAGCCCCACCCACACACATTTGGCCCCGCCCATTTAATTCAAGCCACACTTGCTCATATTTGACCCCGCCCACCAACTCCCAACCCCCGCCCACCCACATGTGGCCCCGCCCATCTCACCCAAGCCCCTGCCCACACACATTTGGCCCCACCCATCTCATTCAAGCCCCGCCCACACACATGTGGCCCCGCCTATCTCACCCAAGTCCCCGACCACACACGGTCAGCCCCGCCCATTTAATTCAAGCCGCACTTGCTCATATTTGACCCCGCCCACCAATTCCCAGCCCCGCCCACACCCATTTGACCCCGCCCATTTCACCCAAGCCACGCCCACACACATTTGGCCTCGCCCACCGCATCTAAGCCCCGCCCACACCCATTTGACATTGCCCATTTCACCCGAGCTCCGCCCACACACATTTGGCCCCACCCATCTCAGCCAAGCCCCACCCCCACACACATTTGGCCCCGCCCATTTAATTCAAGCCACACTTGCTCATATTTGACCCCTGCCCACCACACACATCCAAGCCACACACACACGTTTGGCCCGCCCATTTAACCCAAGCCCTGCCCACACACATTTGGCCCCGCCCATTTTTTTGGGCTCGTTGTCACTCCCAGTTCATCCCAGTAACTCCCAGTAAACCAGAACCCCTTCCCAGTATGGCCCAGTTCCCTCCTAGTCCATCCCAGTATGGCCCAGTACAACCCAGTAACCCAGCAGGGCCCTCCCAGTTCCCTCCCAGTTCATCCCAGTAACTCCCAGTCCTCTCCCAGTTCATCCCAGTATGGCCGAAACCTCTCCCAGTTCAAACCAGTAACTCCCAGTAACCCCAAATCCCCTTCCCAGTCCATCCCAGTCCCTCCCAGTTTGATCCCAGTAACTCCCAGTTTGATCCCAGTCCCCTCCCAGTTTGATCCCAGTCCCCTCCCAGTTCATCCCAGTATGGCCGAAACCTTTCCCAGTTCATCCCAGTCCCTCCCAGTTTGTTCCCAGTCCCTCCCAGTTTGCTCCCAGTCCAAACCAGTTCATCCCAGTCCCCTCCCAGTTCATCCCAGTAACCCCAAATCCACTCCCAGTTCATCCCAGTATGGCCCACTTCCCTCCCAGTTTGATCCCAGTCCCTCCCAGTAACTCCCAGTCCCCTCCCAGTTCATCCCAGTATGGCCGAAACCTCTCCCAGTTCAAACCAGTAACTCCCAGTAACCCCAAATCCCCTTCCCAGTCCATCCCAGTCCATCCCAGTCCATCCCAGTTCATCCCAGTCCATCCCAGTTTGATCCCAGTAACTCCCAGTCCCTCCCAGTCCATCCCAGTTCCCTCCCAGTCCCTCCCAGTTCATCCCAGTAACTCCCAGTTTGATCCCAGTTCCCTCCCAGTTTGATCCCAGTCTCTCCCAGTTTGATCCCAGTCCAAACCACTTTGATCCCAGTTCCCTCCCAGTCTCTCCCAGTTCATCCCAGTCCCTCCCAGTTTGATGCCAGTCCCTCCCAGTATAACCCAGTTCCCTCCCAGTCCCTCCCAGTTCCCTCCCAGTCCCCCCAGCCCCATTCCCAGTCCAAACCAGTCCAAACCAGTTCCCCCCCAGTTTGGCGCTGCTGGCGGCCGTCTCGGAGCTGCTGGGGGAGGGGACGGCGCCGCTGCTGCCCCGGCTGCTCCCAGTCCCAGGGGCGCTGTGCCCCCCCGGTGAGTCCTTACTGGTTTGTACTGGTTTGTACTGGTTTGGGGTCTGGGGTTACTGGTTTGTACTGGGAATGAACTGGGAGGGGGTTTGGGGGCGGTGGGAGGGAGTTAAAGGGTTAAAAATGGGGAAAAAAAGGAGAAAAATGGGGATTTTTGTATACTGGTTTATACTGGTTTGTACTGGTTTGTACTGGTTTGGGGTCTGGGGTTACTGGTTTGGACTGGGAATGAGCTGGGAGGGGACTGGGATGGACTGGGAAGAGACTGGGAGGGAATGAAAGGGTTAAAATGGGGAAAAAAGGGAAAAAATCGGGAAAAAATGGGATTTCTCTTATTTCCCCTCCAGCCCCCATCGGACGCTCCTGATTGGCTGCTCGGTCTCCATGACGACCAGGAGGGGGCGGAGCCTATGGAGGATGATGTCACCGCAGAGTGGGCAGAGCCTCAGGAGTGAGTGGGCGTGGCCTCGGCTGGGTGGGCGTGGCTTTCGGGGGGGGGGGGAGCTGAGCGGATGCCCATTTATGGTCATGCCACGCCTCCCTCCCTCCCCCGCAGGGTGGAAGTGGGCGGAGCTTTCCCCGGATTGGCCGAGGCGGCGCTGGGGGCGCTGGGGGAGCTGGCGGAGAACTGCGGGTAACTGGTTTATACTGGTTTGTACTGGGGTGTACTGGTTTGGACTGGTTTGTACTGGTTTGTACTGGGGTGTACTGGGGTGTACTGGTTTGTACTGGGATATACTGGGGTGTACTGGTTTGCACTGGTTTGGACTGGTTTGTACTGGGATGTACTGGGGTGTACTGGGATATACTGGGGTGTACTGGTTTGTACTGGGATGTACTGGGGTATACTGGGGTGTACTGGGGTGTACTGGGTTATACTGGTTTGTACTGGTTTGTACTGGGTTGTACTGGGGTGTACTGGGGTGTACTGGTTTGTACTGGGATGTACTGGGTTGTACTGGGGTGTACTGGTTTGTACTGGTCTGTACTGGTTTGCACTGGTTTGGACTAGTTTGGACTGGTTTGTACTGGTTTGTACTGGGGTGTACTGGTTTGCACTGGTTTGGACTGGTTTGTACTGGGATGTACTGGGGTGTACTGGGGTGTACTGAAATATACTGGGGTGTACTGGTTTGTACTGGGATGTACTGGGTTGTACTGGGGTGTACTGGTTTGTACTGGTCTGTACTGGTTTGTACTGGTTTGTACTGGGGTGTACTGGTTTGTACTGGCATATACTGGGTTATACTGGTTATACTGGTCCGTACTGGTCCATACTGGTCCACACTGGTCCATACTGCTCCATACTGGTTTATACTGGTTTTTACTGGTTTCCAGCTCCGCCTTCCTGCCCTACCTGGAGCCCTCCCTGGCCGCCATCTTGGATCTGACCCAGGTGAGCCCCTCCCAGTACAAACCAGTACAAACCAGTAACCCCCCAAACCCCCAAACCAGTACAAACCAGTAACTCCCAGTACAAACCAGTAACCCCCAGTTCCTCCCAGTTCCCCCAGTTCCGGGTCAGAGGCGCCGCCTACGAGGCCCTGGGGAGCCTCTGCTGCTGCGGGAGGGACGCCCAAACTGGTTTGTACTGGTTTATACTGGTTTGTGCTGGGAGGGGGTCGGGGGTTACTGGTTTGTACTGGGATGAACTGGGAGGGATTTAAATGGGTCCATACTGGTCCATACTGGTCCATACTGGTCCGTACTGGTCCGTACTGGTCCATACTGGTCCTTACTGGTCCATACTGGTTCGTACTGGTCCGTACTGGTTTATACTGGTCCATACTGGTCCATACTGGTCCGTACTGGTTTATACTGGTCCATACTGGTCCATACTGGTCCGTACTGGTTTATACTGGTCCATACTGGTCCATACTGGTCCGTACTGGTCCATACTGGTCCTTACTGGTCCGGATTCGGTCCGCATTCGGTCCGGCACTCGGTCCTTACCTGGTCCGCACTGGTCCGCACTGGTCCGCATTGGTCCGCACGCTCGGTCCGCATTTTGGTTTATACTCGGTCCATACTGGTCCGCATTGGTTCGAAGGGCCCCTCCCCCCTCCCACCACGGGGCTCTCAGGGCCCTCCTGGGCGGGCTCAGGATGGACCCGGAAGTGGGCGGGGCCTTGGCGGCGGTGGGCGGGGTCGGGCGGATCCTGCAGCCCCCAGGCCACGCCCACAAGGAGTGGCTGGAGCCCATTGGACGAGCCCTGTGTGACGTCACCGCCGGAGAGGTAAATGGGGGGGCGGGGCTTGGATATTAATGGGGTTAAGATGGGAGGGGCCTAAACAGGGCATAGTGGGCGTGGCTGAGGTGAAGTGGGCGGGGCTTCAATGGATGCTGAGAATGGTTTGAGCAGTGGGTGTGGCTTAAGCAATGTGGGCGTGGCCTAAATAAGTTAATATGGATATGTGGGCGTGGTCTGAATATTGTGGGCGTGGCCTGAAGTGGTTAATATGGTTATGTGGGCGTGGTCTGAATAATGTGGGCGTGGCCTAAATTTGTTAATATGGATATGTGGGCATGGTCTGAATAATGTGGGCGTGGCCTGAGTTTATTAATATGGAGATGTGGGTGTGGCTTAAATTAAGTGGGCGTGGTCTAAATGGGTTAATATGGAAATGTGGGCGTGGCCTAAACTGGCATGGAATGTGGGCGTGGCTTAAACGAGTCGGTATGGAAATCGGCGTGGGCTCAAACAGGTTGGTGGTATGGAAATGTGGGTGTGGCTTAAATGGGTTGGTATGGAAATGTGGGCGTGGCTTAAACAGGTTGACATGGAAATGTGGGCGTGGCTTAAACGGGTTGTATGGATGCGTGGGCGTGGCCTAAATGGGTTGATAGCGAAATGTGGGCGTGGCCTGAACGAGTTAAAGAGAAAACATGGGTGTGGCCTCCACTAATTATAATTACATGTGGGTGGCCTAATTGGGCTAATATGGAAATATGGGATTGGCTTCATTGTTTTGGGGCGGCCTAATGAATGGGAGGGGTTTATAGGATTGTATGGGTTTGTGGGTTTTCAATGCAGTGGGCGTGGCTTTAGGGCATGGGAGGAGCTTAGAGCAATGTGGGCGTGGCCTAAAGGGCTGTGGGCGTGGCTTGAGCTGCATTAGAATGAGGCGGGAGGGGCCTCAGGTATTTTGGGACTGTGGTTTACCGGGGTTTAACCAACAGGGCGGGTCTGGAGGGGTTGTGGGGGGTTAGCGGGTGGGCGTGGCCCAACAAGCCCCCTCCCCTTCAGATCGCCTGCCTGAGGTGCCGCTGGGCCCACGAGGAGGAAGAGGGAGGAGGGTGAGGGCTCCCAGTTCGATCCCACTTTGGTCCCAGTACAAACCAGTAACCCCAAACCCCATCCCAGTATAAAACCAGTAACCCCCAACCCCAGTACAAACCAGTAACCCCCCAACCCCCCTCAGTATAAAACCAGTAACCCCAAACCCTCCCCGTACAAACCAGTAACCCCAAACCCTCCCCAGTACAAAAACCAGTAACCCCCAAATCCAATCCCAGTCCCTCCCAGTTTGATCCCAGTTTCTCCCAGTATGGCCCAGTAGCCATCCCAGTTCATCCCAGTAACCCCAGTTTGATCCCCAGTTCACTCCCCAGTATAAACCAGTATGGCCCACTCCTCCCAGTGCCCCCAAACCCATCCCAGTATAAAACCAGTAACCCCCAAACCCCCCAGTACAAAAACCAGTAACCCCAAACCCCCCCAGTACAAACCAGTAACCTCCCCCAAACCCCCCAGTACAAACAAACCAGTAACCCCAAACCCCATCCCAGTACAAACTAGTAACCCCCAAATCCAATCCCAGTCCCTCCCAGTTTGATCCCAGTTTCTCCCAGTATGGCCCAGTAGCCATCCCAGTTCATCCCAGTAACTCCCAGTTTGATCCCAGTTCACTCCCAGTATAAACCAGTATGGCCCACTCCCCTCCCAGTGCCCCCAAACCCCATCCCAGTATAAAACCAGTAACCCCCAAACCCCTCCCCAGTACAAAACCAGTAACCCCAAACCCCTCCCAGTACAAAACCAGTAACCCCAAACTCCCCTCCCAGTACAAACCAGTAACCCCAAAACCCCATCCCAGTATAAACCAGTAACCCCCAAACCCTCCCAGTACAAAACCAGTAACCCCAAACCCCATCCCAGTATAAACCAGTAACCCCAAACTCCCTCCCAGTACAAACCAGTAACCCCAAACCCCATCCCAGTACAAACCAGTAACCGCAAACCCCATCCCAGTACAAACCAGTAACCCCCAAATCCAATCCCAGTCCCTCCCAGTTTGATCCCAGTTTCTCCCAGTATGGTCCAGTAGCCATCCCAGTTCATCCCAGTAACTCCCAGTTTGATCCCAGTATGGCCCAGTATAAACCAGTATGGCCCGTCCCCCAGTCCCCC
>NW_022147696.1:0-10320 GCF_901933205.1 Camarhynchus parvulus
TCCGTTGGAACTGTCAAACCAGCCCGAGTTGGCACTGGTGCCAGCTTAGGTCGGGGAGGCATCCTGCGTAACGTGTATTTTCAAGCGCCAGCAGGCCACTCCGGGCCTATGGCCCCCAAACATAAACAACGGGCCTTTCCCTCTGAAACAAAAGTCACCAGCCCCAGTCCTTGATGGCAGATTGTGGGACTCCGTTGGCACTATCAAACCAGCCCGACTTGGCACCGGTGCCAGCTTGGGTCTGGGAGGCATCCTGCGTTTCGGGGATTTTCAGGAGCCAGCCGGCCACTCCGGACCTATGGCCTCCAAACATAAACAACGGGCCTTTCCCTCTGAAACAAAAGTCACCAGCCCCGGTCCTTGATGGCAGATTGTGGGACTCCGTTGGCACTATCAAAGAATCCCTAGTTGGCACTGGTGCCAGCTGGGGTCTGGGAGGCATCCTGCGTATCGCGGATTTTCAGGAGCCAGCCGGCCACTCCGGGCCTATGGCCCCCAAACATAAACAACGGGCCTTTCCCTCTGAAACAAAAGTCACCAGCCCCGGTCCTTGATGGCAGATTGTGGGACTCCGTTGGCACTATCAAACCAGCCCGAGTTGGCACTGGTGCCAGCTTGGGTCTGGGAGGCATCCTGCGTAAGGTGTATTTTCAGGCGCCAGCCGGCCACTCCGGGCCTATGGCCCCCAAAGATAAACAACGGGCCTTTCCCTCTGAAACAAAAGTCACCAGCCCCGGTCCTTGATGGCAGATTGTGGGACTCCGTTGGCACTATCAAACCAGCCCGAGTTGGCACTGGTGCCAGCTTGGGTCTGGGAGGCATCCTGCGTATCGCGGATTTTCAGGAGCCAGCCGGCCACTCCGGACCTATGGCCCTCAAACATAAACAACGGGCCTTTCCCTCTGAAACAAAAGTCACCAGCCCCGGGCCTTGATGGCAGATTGTGGGACTCCGTTGGCACTATCAAACCAGCCCGAGTTGGAACTGGTGCCAGCTGGGGTCTGGGAGGCATCCTGCGTATCGCGGATTTTCAGGAGCCCGCCGGCCACTCTGGGCCTATTGCCCCCAAACATAAACAACGGGCCTTTCCCTCTGAAACAAAAGTCACCAGCCCCGGTCCTTGATGGCAGATTGTGGGACTCCGTTGGCACTATCAAACAATCCCGAGTTGGCACTGGTGCCAGCTTGGGTCTGGGAGGCATCCTGCGTATCGCGGATTTTCAGGAGCCAGCCGGCCACTCCGGGCCTATGGCCCCCAAACATAAACAACGGGCCTTTCCCTCTGAAACAAAAGTCACCAGCCCCGGTCCTTGATGGCAGATTGTGGGACTCCTTTGGCACTATCAAACCAGCAGGACTTGGCACTGGTGCCAGCTTGGGTCTGGGAGGCATCCTGCGTATCGCGGATTTTCAGGAGCCAGCCGGTCACTCCGGACCTATGGCCCCCAAACATAAACAACGGGCCTTTCCCTCTGAAACAAAAGTCACCAGCCCCGGTCCTTGATGGCAGATTGTGGGACTCCGTTGGCACTATCAAACCAGCCCGAGTTGGCACTGGTGCCAGCTTGGGTCTGGGAGGCATCCTGCGTATCGCGGATTTTCAGGAGCCAGCCGGCCACTCCGGGCCTATGGCCCCCAAACATAAACAACGGGCCTTTCCCTCTGAAACAAAAGTCACCAGCCCCGGTCCTTGATGGCAGATTGTGGGACTCCGTTGGCACTATCAAACCAGCCCGAGTTGGCACTGGTGCCAGCTTGGGTCTGGGAGGCATCCTGCGTATCACGGATTTTCAGGAGCCAGCCGGCCACTCCGGGCCTATGGCCCCCAAACATAAACAACGGGCCTTTCCCTCTGAAACAAAAGTCACCAGCCCCGGTCCTTGATGGCAGATTGTGGGACTCCGTTGGCACTATCAAACCAGCCCGAGTTGGCACTGGTGCCAGCTTGGGTCTGGGAGGCATATGGCGTGATCGCCGGATTTTCAGGAGCCAGCCGGCCACTCCGGGCCTATGGCCCCAAACATAAACAACGGGCCTTTCCCTCTGAAACAAAAGTCACCAGCCCCGGTCCTTGATGGCAGATTGTGGGACTCCGTTGGCACTATCAAACCAGCCCGAGTTGGCACTGGTGCCAGCTTGGGTCTGGGGGAGGCATCCTGCGTATCATGGATTTTCAGGAGCCAGCCCGGCCACTCCGGGCCTATGGCCCCCAAACATAAACAACGGGCCTTTCCCTCTGAAACAAAAGTCACCAGCCCCGGTCCTTGATGGCAGATTGTGGGACTCCGTTGGCACTATCAAACCAGCCCGAGTTGGCACTGGTGCCAGCTTGGGTCTGGGAGGCATCCTGCGTATCGCGGATTTTCAGGAGCCAGCCGGCCACTCGGGCCTATGGCCCCCAAACATAAACAACGGGCCTTTCCCTCTGAAACAAAAGTCACCAGCCCCGGTCCTTGATGGCAGATTGTGGGACTCCGTTGGCACTATCAAACCAGCCCGAGTTGGCACTGGTGCCAGCTTGGGTCTGGGGGAGGCATCCGGCGTATCGCGGATTTTCAGGAGCCAGCCCGGCCACTCCGGCCTATGGCCCCCAAACATAAACAGCGGGCCTTTCCCTCTGAAACAAAAAGTCACCAGCCCCGGTCCTTGATGGCAGATTGTGGGACTCCGTTGGCACTATCAAACCAGCCCGAGTTGGCACTGGTGCCAGCTTGGGTCTGGGAGGCATCCTGCGTATCGCGGATTTTCAGGAGCCAGCCGGCCACTCCGGCCTATGGCCCCCAAACATAAACAACGGGCCTTTCCCTCTGAAACAAAAGTCACCAGCCCCGGTCCTTGATGGCAGATTGTGGGACTCCGTTGGCACTATCAAACCAGCCCGAGTTGGCACTGGTGCCAGCTTGGGTCTGGGAGGCATCCTGCGTGATCGCTGGATTTTCAGGAGCCAGCCGGCCACTCGGGCCTATGGCCCCCAAACATAAACAACGGGCCTTTCCCTCTGAAACAAAAGTCACCAGCCCCGGTCCTTGATGGCAGATTGTGGGACTCCGTTGGCACTATCAAACCAGCCCGAGTTGGCACTGGTGCCAGCTTGGGTCTGGGAGGCATCCTGCGTATCGCGGATTTTCAGGAGCCAGCCGGCCACTCCGGGCCTATGGCCCCCAAAGATAAACAACGGGCCTTTCCCTCTGAAACAAAAGTCACCAGCCCCGGTCCTTGATGGCAGATTGTGGGACTCCGTTGGCACTATCAAACCAGCCCGAGTTGGCACTGGTGCCAGCTTGGGTCTGGGAGGCATCCTGCGTATCGCAGATTTTCAGGAGCCAGCCGGCCACTCCGGGCCTATGGCCCCCAAATTTAAACAACGGGCCTTTCCCTCTGAAACAAAAAGTCACCAGCCCCGGTCCTTGATGGCAGATTGTGGGACTCCGTTGGCACTATCAAACCAGCCCGAGTTGGCACTGGTGCCAGCTTGGGTCTGGGAGGCATCTGGCGTATCGCGGATTTTCAGGAGCCAGCCCGGCCACTCCGGGCCTATGGCCCCAAACATAAACAACGGGCCTTTCCCTCTGAAACAAAAGTCACCAGCCCCGGTCCTTGATGGCAGATTGTGGGACTCCGTTGGCACTATCAAACCAGCCCGAGTTGGCACTGGTGCCAGCTTGGGTCTGGGAGGCATCCGCGTATCGCGGATTTTCAGGAGCCAGCCGCCCACTCGGGCCTATGGCCCCAAATTTAAACAACGGGCCTTTCCCTCTGAAACAAAAGTCACCAGCCCCGGTCCTTGATGGCAGATTGTGGGACTCCGTTGGCACTATCAAACCAGCCCGAGTTGGCACTGGTGCCAGCTTGGGTCTGGGAGGCATCCTGCGTATCGCCGATTTTCAGGAGCCAGCCGGCCACTCCGGGCCTATGGCCCCCAAACATAAACACCTGGCCTTTCCCTCTGAAACAAAAGTCACCAGCCCCGGTCCTTGATGGCAGATTGTGGGACTCCGTTGGCACTATCAAACCAGCCCGAGTTGGCACTGGTGCCAGCTTGGGTCTGGGAGGCATCCTGCGTATCGGTGTATTTTCAGGAGCCAGCAGGCCACCAGGCCTATGGCCCCAAACATAAACAACGGGCCTTTCCCTCTGAAACAAAAGTCACCAGCCCCGGTCCTTGATGGCAGATTGTGGGACTCCGTTGGCACTATCAAACCAGCCCGAGTTGGCACTGGTGCCAGCTTGGGTCTGGGAGGCATCCTGCGTATCGCGGATTTTCAGGAGCCAGCCGGCCACTCGGGCCTATGGCCCCAAACATAAACAACGGGCCTTTCCCTCTGAAACAAAAGTCACCAGCCCCGGTCCTTGATGGCAGATTGTGGGACTCCGTTGGCACTATCAAACCAGCCCGAGTTGGCACTGGTGCCAGCTTGGGTCTGGGAGGCATCCTGCGTATCGCGGATTTTCAGGAGCCAGCCGGCCACTCGGGCCTATGGCCCCAAAGATAAACAACGGGCCTTTCCCTCTGAAACAAAAGTCACCAGCCCCGGTCCTTGATGGCAGATTGTGGGACTCCGTTGGCACTATCAAACCAGCCCGAGTTGGCACTGGTGCCAGCTTGGGTCTGGGAGGCATCCTGCGTATCGCTGGATTTTCAGGAGCCAGCCGGCCACTCGGGCCTATGGCCCCAAACATAAACAACGGGCCTTTCCCTCTGAAACAAAAGTCACCAGCCCCGGTCCTTGATGGCAGATTGTGGGACTCCGTTGGCACTATCAAACCAGCCCGAGTTGGCACTGGTGCCAGCTTGGGTCTGGGAGGCATCCCGTGTATCCCGGATTTTCAGGAGCCAGCCCGGCCACTCGGGCCTATGGCCCCCAAACATAAACAACGGGCCTTTCCCTCTGAAACAAAAGTCACCAGCCCCGGTCCTTGATGGCAGATTGTGGGACTCCGTTGGCACTATCAAACCAGCCCGAGTTGGCACTGGTGCCAGCTTGGGTCTGGGAGGCATCCTGCGTATCGCGGATTTTCAGGAGCCAGCCGGCCACTCCGGGCCTATGGCCCCCAAACATAAACAACGGGCCTTTCCCTCTGAAACAAAAGTCACCAGCCCCGGTCCTTGATGGCAGATTGTGGGACTCCGTTGGCACTATCAAACCAGCCCGAGTTGGCACTGGTGCCAGCTTGGGTCTGGGAGGCATCCCTGCGTATCGCGGATTTTCAGGAGCCAGCCCGGCCACTCGGACCTATGGCCCTCAAACATAAACAACGGGCCTTTCCCTCTGAAACAAAAGTCACCAGCCCCGGGTCCTTGATGGCAGATTGTGGGACTCCGTTGGCACTATCAAACCAGCCCGAGTTGGCACTGGTGCCAGCTGGGGTCTGGGAGGCATCCTGCGTATCGCTGGATTTTCAGGAGCCAGCCCGGCCACTCCGGGCCTATGGCCCCCAAACATAAACAACGGGCCTTTCCCTCTGAAACAAAAGTCACCAGCCCCGGTCCTTGATGGCAGATTGTGGGACTCCGTTGGCACTATCAAACCAGCCCGAGTTGGAACTGGTGCCAGCTGGGGTCTGGGAGGCATCCTGCGTATCGCGGATTTTCAGGAGCCAGCCGGCCACTCGGGCCTATGGCCCCAAAGATAAACAACGGGCCTTTCCCTCTGAAACAAAAAGTCACCAGCCCCGGTCCTTGATGGCAGATTGTGGGACTCCTTTGGCACTATCAAACCAGCAAGACTTGGCACTGGTGCCAGCGGATTTTTGGGTCTGGGAGGCATCCTGCGTCCCCGGTCCTTGATCAGATTGTGGGATTTTCAGGAGCCAGCCGGTGCCACTCGGACCTATGGCCCTCAAACATAAACAACGGGCCTTTCCCTCTGAAACAAAAGTCACCAGCCCCGGTCCTTGATGGCAGATTGTGGGACTCCGTTGGCACTATCAAACCAGCCCGAGTTGGCACTGGTGCCAGCTTGGGTCTGGGAGGCATCCTGCGTATCACGGATTTTCAGGAGCCAGCCGGCCACTCCGGACCTATGGCCCCCAAACATAAACAACGGGCCTTTCCCTCTGAAACAAAAATCACCAGCCCCAGTCCTTGATGGCAGATTGTGGGACTCCGTTGGCACTATCAAACCAGCCCGACTTGGCACTGGTGCCAGCTTGGGTCTGGGAGGCATCCTGCGTATCGCGGATTTTCAGGAGCCAGCCCGGGCACTCGGGCCTATGGCCCCAAACATAAACAACGGGCCTTTCCCTCTGAAACAAAAGTCACCAGCCCCGGTCCTTGATGGCAGATTGTGGGACTCCGTTGGCACTATCAAACCAGCCCGAGTTGGCACTGGTGCCAGCTTGGGTCTGGGAGGCATCCTGCGTATCGCGGATTTTCAGGAGCCCGCCGGCCACTCCAGGCCTATTGCCCCCAAACATAAACAACGGGCCTTTCCCTCTGAAACAAAAGTCACCAGCCCCGGTCCTTGATGGCAGATTGTGGGACTCCGTTGGCACTATCAAACCAGCCCGAGTTGGCACTGGTGCCAGCTTGGGTCTGGGAGGCATCCTGCGTATCGCGGATTTTCAGGAGCCAGCCGGCCACTCCGGGCCTATGGCCCCCAAACATAAACAACAGGCCTTTCCCTCTGAAACAAAAGTCACCAGCCCCGGTCCTTGATGGCAGATTGTGGGACTCCGTTGGCACTATCAAACCAGCCCGAGTTGGCACTGGTGCCAGCTTGGGTCTGGGAGGCATCCTGCGTATCGCGGATTTTCAGGAGCCAGCCCGGCCACTCGGGCCTATGGCCCCAAACATAAACAACGGGCCTTTCCCTCTGAAAAAAAGTCACCAGCCCCGGTCCTTGATGGCAGATTGTGGGACTCCGTTACCACTATCAAACCAGCCCGAGTTGGCACTGGTGCCAGCTTGGGTCTGGGAGGCATCCTGCGTATCGCGGATTTTCAGGAGCCACCCGGCCACTCCGGGCCTATGGCCCCAAACATAAACAACGGGCCTTTACCTCTGAAACAAAAGTCACCAGCCCCGGTCCTTGATGGCAGATTGTGGGACTCCGTTGGCACCATCAAACAAGCCCGAGTTGGCACTGGTGCCAGCTTGGGTCTGGGAGGCATCCTGCGTATCGCCGATTTTCAGGAGCCAGCCGGCCACTCCGGACCTATGGCCCTCAAACATAAACAACGGGCCTTTCCCTCAGAAAGAAAAGTCACCAGCCCCGGGCCTTGATGGCAGATTGTGGGACTCCGTTGGCACTATCAAACCAGCCCGAGTTGGAACTGGTGCCAGCTGGGGTCTGGGAGGCATCCTGCGTATCGCGGATTTTCAGGAGCCCGCCGGCCACTCCGGGCCTATTGCCCCCAAACATAAACAACGGGCCTTTCCCTCTGAAACAAAAGTCACCAGCCCCGGTCCTTGATGGCAGATTGTGGGGCTCCGTTGGCACTATCAAACCAGCCCGAGTTGGAACTGGTGCCAGCTGGGGTCTGGGAGGCATCCTGCGTATCGTGGATTTTCAGGAGCCAGCCGGCCACTCCGGGCCTATGGCCCCCAAAGATAAACAACGGGCCTTTCCCTCTGAAACAAAAGTCACCATCCCCGGTCCTTGATGGCAGATTGTGGGACTCCTTTGGCACTGTCAAACCAGCAGGACTTGGCACTGGTGCCAGCTTGGGTCTGGGAGGCATCCTGCGTATCGCGGATTTTCAGGAGCCAGCCGGTCACTCCGGACCTATGGCCCTCAAACATAAACAACGGGCCTTTCCCTCTGAAACAAAAGTCACCAGCCCCGGTCCTTGATGGCAGATTGTGGGACTCCGTTGGCACTATCAAACCAGCCCGAGTTGGCACTGGTGCCAGCTTGGGTCTGGGAGGCATCCTGCGTATCGCGGATTTTCAGGAGCCAGGCGGCCACTCCGGACCTATGGCCCCAAACATAAACAACGGGCCTTTCCCTCTGAAACAAAAGTCACCAGCCCCGGTCCTTGATGGCAGATTGTGGGACTCCGTTGGCACTATCAAACCAGCCCGAGTTGGCACTGGTGCCAGCTTGGGTCTGGGAGGCATCCTGCGTATCGCGGATTTTCAGGAGCCAGCCGCGGCCACTCGGGCCTATGGCCCCAAACATAAACAACGGGCCTTTCCCTCTGAAACAAAAGTCACCAGCCCCGGTCCTTGATGGCAGATTGTGGGACTCCGTTGGCACTATCAAACCAGCCCGAGTTGGCACTGGTGCCAGCTTGGGTCTGGGAGGCATCCTGCGTATCGCGGATTTTCAGGAGCCAGCCGGCCACTCCGGGCCTATTGCCCCAAACATAAACAACGGGCCTTTCCCTCTGAAACAAAAGTCACCAGCCCCGGTCCTTGATGGCAGATTGTGGGACTCCGTTGGCACTATCAAACCAGCCCGAGTTGGCACTGGTGCCAGCTTGGGTCTGGGAGGCATCCTGCGTATCGCGGATTTTCAGGAGCCAGCCCGGCCACTCCGGGCCTATGGCCCCAAACATAAACAACGGGCCTTTCCCTCTGAAACAAAAGTCACCAGCCCCGGTCCTTGATGGCAGATTGTGGGACTCCGTTGGCACTATCAAACCAGCCCGAGTTGGCACTGGTGCCAGCTTGGGTCTGGGAGGCATCCTGCGTATCAGCGGATTTTCAGGAGCCAGCCGGCCACTCCGGGCCTATGGCCCCCAAACATAAACAACGGGCCTTTCCCTCTGAAACAAAAGTCACCAGCCCCGGTCCTTGATGGCAGATTGTGGGACTCCGTTGGCACTATCAAACCAGCCCGAGTTGGCACTGGTGCCAGCTTGGGTCTGGGAGGCATCCTGCGTATCGCGGATTTTCAGGAGCCACCCGGCCACTCCGGGCCACATGGCCCCCAAACATAAACAACGGGCCTTTCCCTCTGAAACAAAAGTCACCAGCCCCGGTCCTTGATGGCAGATTGTGGGACTCCGTTGGCACTATCAAACCAGCCCGAGTTGGCACTGGTGCCAGCTTGGGTCTGGGAGGCATCCTGCGTATCGCCCGATTTTCAGGAGCCAGCCGGCCACTCGGGCCTATGGCCCCCCAAACATAAACAACGGGCCTTTCCCTCTGAAACAAAAGTCACCAGCCCCGGTCCTTGATGGCAGATTGTGGGACTCCGTTGGCACTATCAAACCAGCCCGAGTTGGCACTGGTGCCAGCTTGGGTCTGGGAGGCATCCGGCGTGATCGCGGATTTTCAGGAGCCAACCCGCCACTCGGGCCTATGGCCCCCAAACATAAACAACGGGCCTTTCCCTCTGAAACAAAAGTCACCAGCCCCGGTCCTTGATGGCAGATTGTGGGACTCCGTTGGCACTATCAAACCAGCCCGAGTTGGCACTGGTGCCAGCTTGGGTCTGGGAGGCATATGGCGTATCGCGGATTTTCAGGAGCCAGCCGGCCACTCCGGGCCACAGGCCCACAAACCTAAACAACGGGCCTTTCCCTCTGAAACAAAAGTCACCAGCCCCGGTCCTTGATGGCAGATTGTGGGACTCCGTTGGCACTATCAAACCAGCCCTAGTTGGCACTGGTGCCAGCTTGGGTCTGGGAGGCATCCTGCGTATCGCAGATTTTCAGGAGCCAGCCCGCCACTCCGGGCCTATGGCCCCCAAATTTAAACAACGGGCCTTTCCCTCTGAAACAAAAGTCACCAGCCCCGGTCCTTGATGGCAGATTGTGGGACTCCGTTGGCACTATCAAACCAGCCCGAGTTGGCACTGGTGCCAGCTTGGGTCTGGGAGGCATCCTGCGTATCGCAGATTTTCAGGAGCCAACCCGGCCACTCCGGGCCTATGGCCCCAAACACAAACAACGGGCCTTTCCTCTGAAACAAAAGTCACCAGCCCCGGTCCTTGATGGCAGATTGTGGGACTCCGTTGGCACTATCAAACCAGCCCGAGTTGGCACTGGTGCCAGCTTGGGTCTGGGAGGCATCCGGCGTATCGCGGATTTTTCAGGAGCCAGCCGCCACTCGGGCCTATGGCCCCAAATTTCCCGAGTTGGCACTGGTGCCAGCTTGGGTCTGGGAGGCATCCCATGTATCGCTGGATTTTCAGGAGCCAGCCGGGCCACTCCGGCCTATGGCCCCCAAACATAAACAACGGGCCTTTCCCTCTGGAAACAAAAGTCACCAGCCCCGGTCCTTGATGGCAGATTGTGGGACTCCGCTGGCACTATCAAACCAGCCCGAATTGGCACTGGTGCCAGCTTGGGTCTGGGAGGCATCCCGCGTATCGCAGATTTTCAGGAGCCAGTGCCACTCTGGGCCTATGGCCCCAAATTTATACAACG
>NW_022147697.1:0-10317 GCF_901933205.1 Camarhynchus parvulus
CAACATTGTCACTTTGAATTGGAGCAGCTGAACAGATTTATTTGGTGCAGATTTACCATGTTTGGTATACAACATGCTTCAACATGCATGAAATTCAAGGATACGTTGCTCTAGTTACTTGATAAAGTAGTTTTCTGTCTTTGTTTGCCTGCAGATTGAAGAAGCCAGTTAGCATGCATAAAACAGCTTTTTTTTTTTTTCTGGTATGGCACTGACATTTGCTGTATGTGGCTGCAGACATTAGCCAACTTCAGATAATGAGAGATATGAATGAAAAAAACTCATAGTTGAAGACTGAGCCAAATGACAGTTTATTTGGCCAATGCAAATTCTAGCATCTACTACCCTCTGCTGGGTGTAAAGGAGGAAAACTCTCAGAAGCCCTTTGTGAGCAGCTGTGCAATCCACAGGCATGGATGGATGCCAAGGATTCCTACTCTGAGATTTTTAAGCAAAACTATTTAACATCTGTCTTTTAAATTTGCATGAGTTCTTTTTAGGTGGACAGTAGTGTGATGTTCTTTCTTGGGCTAGGAGATACCTAAAGATCCTCAGTATTTGTACAGCCTCTCATGTGAAGCATCTTACAGACTTAAAATACAGGGTTCTGAATCTCTGCCAAAGACTATTGACAACCTCCACTTTTGTGTGTATCTCTATGACACCATGGGAGTTACAGAACCCTGACAGGTCTGTCAGATTTTAGCCACTCAGAGAATTTTGCATGACCTTGTGTAGTGGAGGCTGCCTGGATGCCAGGTGCCCACCAAATCTGGTCTCTTACTCCCCTCCACAAACTGGACAGGGGAGAGAAATTTTAACAAAAAACTATAAACAAATTTATTAAATTTATCGAATGGCTTGAGATAACAACGGGGAGAGATCATTCACTGAATAGGGCAATGGACAAAACAGACTCAACATAGAGATTTGGTTTAAATTTATTTCTAAATAAAATCAGGCCAGGATAATGAGAAATAAAATAAAACCTTAAAACCACCTTTCCCCTACCCTCCCTCCTTCCCTGCTCTACCTCCTTCCCCAGCGGGGCAGGAAGACAGAGAACAGGGCTTATGGTCAGCTCACTCACTGCTCAGGGAGAGGAGTCCTTCTTGGGCTCTGCGGTGGGGTCCCTCCCACAGGAGGCAGTTCTCTAAGAACTTCTCCAGCATGAGTGCACCTCATGAGCAGCAGCTCCCTCTGAACTGCTGCAATGTGAGCCCATGCCACAGGCAACAGTCCTTGCCAAACTTCTGCAGCGTGGGCCACTCTTCCACAGGGTGCAGTTCTTGAAGCACAGGCTACTCCAGAGTGGGCTTCTCTCTCCATGGGTCTCCCACGGGGTCACAGTCTCCTCTCAGGCATCCACCTGCTCTGGCAAGGGCTTCTCCATGGGCTGCAGGTGGATCTCTCCAACCCCTTGGTCCTCCATGGGCTGCAGGGGCACAGCTGCTTCACCATGCTCTTCACCACAGTATGCAGTAGAATCCCAGTTTTGCTGCCTGGAGCACCTCCTCCCCCTCCTTCTCCACTGACGTTGGTGTCTGCAGAGTTTTTCCTCTCCCATATTGTCACCCCACTCATCTCTGGCCACAATTACAACTGTGCAGTAACTTTTCTCCTTTCTCCTTATATCTGTTATTACAGAGGCATCACCACCATTTCCAACTGGCCCAGTCTTGACCAGCAGCATGTCCCTCTTTGGAGCCACCAGGGATTAGCTCTGCCAAACATGAAGGAAGCTTCCAGCAGCTTCTCACAGAAGCCTGCAGCCCATGCAACCCCAGTACACCTCATCATTTGGCAATTATGTGTTAACCTGCACAGTTAATTCTTCAAAATTACATGTTTTGTTTCTTTTTTCATTCACTGACATATAGCCAGATTCTTCCTTCCATTGCAGGTCAAGATGTTTCATTTAAAAAGCTTTAATACAGAAATGTTGACTTTCTTATGAATTAAGTTTGCAAATCTGGACTATCTTAACCTTCTCCTTTGCAGCACCTACCTTGGAAATGTAATAATTTAAGTACATAACTACTTACCTTTCCAGTGCTTTGATGTTCTTTGCCCAATTATACCTTGTACCTCAAGCAGTCTGTCTAGGCAAATATAAAGGCACTAGTAGTGACCGGGGCTTTATCTGGTTCACACCAAAGCCTATGCTCTGACAGCACCAAAAGAAACCCCAGCCTCTTTTCTCCTCTGAAACCAGGCTGAGGACATAGAGGATTTTGCATTTTGGACTGCCTTCAGCAGATATGAGTACCATTGGCTCCTGAAGACTCAAGTTTTGCTGGCTACACAGTACTTTGTTGTTATCTGCATTGCATTTAGTGCCTGTGGCTGGATAGAAAGCCTGCATACACACAGAGTGATACTTCGACTACTGTCTGGGTCTTTTCTTTCATGAAAGTTTCCTTTAACTGCTATTAAGCATCTGAATATGCAGTACAACCCTCTTATGGATAATTTCAGCTTTTGCCAATTAATGCTAATTAAGAGGTCTTCCTGTTGGTTACAGGAGAAACCATTTGGAAAGTGCTGCATTTTTCCCTGTGTGATGCTTCTGTGCTGATTAAACAGGCCAGAGTGAAAAGAGGGAAATAGTTGAGATGCTGGTAGAGACAAGATGCACAAAGCATCAGACTCAAATTACATGGATGAAGACTGTTGGGACAAAAGGGTTAAAAGTCAAAGAATGGTGAAGATGGTAGACTCACTCAAGTGAACTCACAGCTGGGAAAAGATAGATCTTTCAAATCTATTTTAAAAATTGACAATAAAATATGATTTTTGTACTTCAAACAGCAAACTGTGGTGGGTTTGAGGCTACTGTGGTACTTACGCCTGCTACTTGCTTATGCTCTGCCTGCACAGAGCAGATGTGACAACCTTGTAAAGTGTTCTTCAGCCAAAGGCTGCTCCTTCCAAATCCCATCCATCTAAAATACCCATCACAGTGGCTTTCTTTTGATGCCTTTTTCTCTGTGGCAGCAAGACACTGCAAAATTTTTGTTAAGAATGAGCTTAATGAGACTTTGATTCATTTAACATCTCTCTGATAATTAGGGCATCAGTAATCAGAGCATCCTGGAATTGAGCACCATGCTATCTGAGTAGGACTGTACCCCTCCGCCTCCCCTCCTTCTTCTGTGGCAGGGACAGATGCACCTATTGGAAGAGATGAAGCAAGATAGGGAGACGAGGAGAAGAGAAAGGACAGAAGTGTTGCTCAGCTTATGCAGTTTTCATTATTCAGGAAAGGTCGTAAACCAGATAGATGAGCTGCAAATACACAAAATTTATTTGTTTACTCACACAACATGTTCCGTGTTCCTCTATCTTCAGTTACTTTGTCTTTCTTTAAAGACCATACCATGAATAATCCGTCTGTGGGATCAGGAGATTGGATCCCTAAATCTTTCAAGGTTTTATTTTATGTAGAATTATAAATTACACCTGCTCAAAAAGTTAGTAGTATATGCTCTCTTAGGCATAAATAAGCCTTTAGAGAAACCAAGAAACAATGCATTTTACAACCATCCTGAAAGCACAAAATGCAGTAATTTGCCAAATGCAACACTGTAAATCAAAAAAAAAAAAATCCAAGTAAAGGGAGAAATAATTCTGGGCTAACATAATTTCAGATGGAGTGTAACTCCAGTTAATGCAGTGTAACACAAATGTATCATGTATGTAACAGCAGTACATAGTGGAAAGTATTTCCCCTGCTTGTCCTAGAATAAAGTTTTATAGATCACAGAGAAATACACTTACTGCACAGGACTCACCTCATGAGCTGTAGACATAAAAGTGTATCATCCTAGTATATGGAATTTTGCAAACAATAATTTTCCTCATCCTTTCTGCAAGACACTTGTGGCTCTGGGTTATGTATGTGAGATGTGAAGACGTACTCAATGTCAGAATGGTATGCCGTATACACAGTAACCTGCAACATTTAAATGACACAAAATGAGTGATACCACAGCTTTTGGAACATTACCAGTACATCTTGTTGCCAACAAATGATGACAGTACCATGAAAGCTCTTTGCTGTAGGCCAGAGACCTTTCCTATCTATGTACAATCTTAAGTGTATTGAAAACCCTCTGTGAATCTGTCACATTGTGCTGTGACCAAGGAGATTAGAAGAATCAAGACCAAAGGTGTTTGACTTTGACAATACTTCTAAAAGCAAGAGGGCCCCTAATAATAGTAACTGCATGTGATGGACACCTGGTAAAAGAATACATTTGGCTGATCATAGCAATGCTTTGTTTTATCATAATGACCTTAGGGTTAGGGCTGTCACACATAATGACCTCACTTGACAGTAGGTTCCTTTCAAAGCAGTGGTGACATGGTGTCCACAGGGAAAATGAAGCTCCATTGTACAGTGCTGGGCTTTTCCAGTGATATGTAGAGCAGCCATTACTGAAATGTAAGTGTTGAGATGCAGTTAAGCAAGAAGCTAGCCTGGAGGTTATCATGAGTATCACTGAAAACCAAGTGTAATAGTTATTATGACCACCTCAAAATGGCGTGCTGAAGTCTGGAATTTATTGTAACAAGAAAACCAAAAGCAAGTTTTGTCCTTGGAGAGATTCTTGGCCCTAGATCAAACCTGTTGAAGGAAAGAACAGAAAACCAGAGTTCTTTCCTGTAACCTCCTTAGACTCACTGGATATTTCAAATCCAAAATCCCAGCTATCACAACTGAGCCATCCAGCTTCTTCACAAAACTCAGCTATCACTGGACTTACCTTTGAAACCTACTGAGAGAGACCCTGAAAAACAGAGAAAAAATCAACCCTCCTCTTCTTCAAGAGGCACAGTTTCTTCAACTGAGATTCAGCAAATTAGGAATGGAGTAGAAAGAGATATTATTTGCATACAAGATGACAAATGTTTAATAAAAAATAACTGAATTCCTAGGAAAATATAGATATTCCTAAATATTTGCAGCTTCCATGCCTCGGCAAACACAATGGAGCAGATTTATAGAAAACTTACTTATGAAAAAAGTGGACAAGTGAAGAATCAATAAGAGACAGAGATCTTCAGCTGAGTGATGGTTAAATACAGACAAGCTCCCTTTCTTACTGGACACATATTAGCTGGTGGTCAGAGCTGGGAACAGGAAGAGCAGCAGAGAGACATACTGAGCTGGGGTTCAGACTTTTTGGAACTCTAGCCACAACTTGGGTTGAGAACAGGAATTTAGGGGTTGCACCTGTTATGCTATATTCCTTTGGAAAAAGAGGTATTAAATTAAGATTAGATTACATAATACAATCTATAAATTCTATGGACTTCTTACAAAACTTCAAAAGCACCACAGAAGAAACAGCTTCTTTGGACCAAAGGTTTATTTTTAATGACACAGCACTGGAAAACATAAGTTACAGATGACTTTTTGATACAGGATATATATATCTTACTTTAAAAGGCTCTGTGAAGGTATGCTGCATAAAGACATATAGTGAAAATATATTGTGTTTATTTATTCTCAGAGATTAGTTCTGTTGCTTTTTGAAAATGGATTCAGCCAATTAAATGAAAAAGTATAGATTAGCATCATAACAACTCCCTCCTCCAGGTTATCTCATTGTAACTACAGCATCTGGAAGAGGAGACCAAGCCATGCCTTCTCAAAGGTTAGCGGCTTTGAACATGATGTTATTCATCATCTAAGAATGAAAATTTCACATTACAAACACAGATATTGTATCATGTTTTGGCAATGGAGTAGTTAGTTTTGCTTTGAACAAAACTGTTTCCTGTAATGCCAGACAAGGAAAAAGCAATGCATGTACTGGATGATACTACACAGCCAAAGAGCTACAATGAAGTTGTGAAAATGCATATAGCCATATGCACTTATATATACACATATAAGTTCTTGTGTATATATATTATGCATGTCCAAAAATAACACTGAAAAACATTGCAGTAGTTAACTATCTTTTTAACATATGGAACTTGCAATAGTTTGACCTTATAACTACAGGATAAATAATTAAATCTTCTGCAGTGCAACGTAATACAATACACTTAGTGCAGAGAAGTTAAGGTTTTGGTATTGAGGAAGCTAATTTCAGATTTCTTGGGAAAGGATCAAATACAGGATCACCATAGCTCTGACAAAGCACAAACAAACCTGTCACCACATACTCGTGAACAAATAAGGACATTTCATTTTTATGTGGTTTTTTTTCCCATGTACTGCTTCAGAAATTAAAGCTTAACTGTTTGCACTCATGCTCATTTGATATGTTTCAACTAGCTTTGTCTGGCACCAGTCTGTAAACCATTCACAGCTTAAACAACAAAAAGGTGGGCTCCTGTGTTTCAAAGAGGTTAAAAACCTACTGACTGATCTTCATACTACATTTGTCTGCCTGGGACAACTACTCCAGATGGCGTGTGAAGTTCTCTGGGAGAAGTCCTTTATAACTATTTGCATCTCTGTACTGAAGCCACTCGGATTCCTTAATGCCAGTCAACCAGCCAGCCTCCTGCAAAGAAAAAGACAGAGTCTCTTAAATTTTAGGTATCCCCTTCCTCACTATGATCTTCAGACTGAAGATGTTTCAGAAAAACATGGCTAAAAGGATTTGGTGTTTTGGTTAAAAAGCTGCCTCTAGTTTTGCACAGATCATTTTCTCTGTTCTACCAGACTACAATTTTGTGAGACCAAGTGACTGCAAGCACAAGATACAGCCTTTAGCCCATCTAGGTGGGGGAAGAATAGTTCTGAATCCTAATTTTTTTCCTCTAAGATCTTTTTTCTCTCATTCATGTATCAACAGTCAGAAGAAAGAACAGTTCTTGCAGTCTCAGGACTTACTATCTCTAGAAAGTATGTAATTTTTTTCAAAAAACTCCTTGAAACATAAACCAGGACTTGATAAGCAAAATATCAACAAATCAGCAGCTGTCCAAGCAAACAAAAGAGAGATTTCATATTGGAAAGTACTGGATTCTCTCAAGTGTGATAAATTCTACCTAGAATAAAATAATTTGGTATTTTAAAAAATGACCAATCTACTCTCATTTCACTAAGAAACTCTGTATCTTTTTCCTTTCAAGAAAAGGAACTCAAGCAAAGCCATGGCAAACAGAACTTCTAATGTTGTCATATTATTTTTGTACAGACAGTACATATGCAGATAGAAGCAGCTTGAAAAGATCACCCCATACACCATCAAATCATGATTATGGGGTGGCTGTGTGTGCTGGTGGGGGCTCTCTGCTCCCAGATAAGCACCATTAAAGCAGATCAAGCTTATCTGTGACATTGACTGTGTACATTTAAGTGAGGCATGTGGAATGTATAAGAGATAGAGGAACTGCAGCTCTTTAGCGTAGGCAGTATAGACTGTAGAAAGGAATACACAGTTTTACTGGATAAAAACTTCAACACAAGTTGAATGGAAAAAGCCACTGTCTGGGGCTGGTTTGCTTCAAATGGAGGTTGATGTTACCAGGTATATTGGAATTAAGGCTTTAGAAGGTCATTTTTGAAGGAGAATAAAGAATAACAAAGATAAGCCTTTATAAAAATCAACAAAGTATCTGGCAAAAGACAAAAGTCTTGAGTTTTATGGTGATGTTAAACATGAAGGGGAAATATGTAATGTGCATTAAATATACGAAAAGAATGGCTTCAGAAACATGAATACATAAAAGGTTTATTTTCTCCATCACTGCACACGATTTACTTCAATTAACGCTAATGGGAATTTTAGTGCATACCAGAAGAAGAATTACACTTTGTGGACTCACCACGCATTATCATGTATTTAACACCTACTATCCTAGCAAAAAACAGACTAAGTCAGGGACCATATTTTGCTATCCTTAGAGTAGTGTCCTATTCTGCAAACACTGACAGTGAAATCAATTGAACTGCCTATGAGGTAAGACAGCATAATTTGAGTAGGGACAATAGATTTCATTCCAATAAAAAGAGTTATGTATCTGCTGTAGTGTAAATATTTTGTTTTGAAATAAGTAAAAAAAACCCACTCACAAAAGCCAAGAATTTGTGTCTTGAATTAAAGAAAGCACAGCTGAGAGGACTGATAATTACCTAACTTCAAACAGCATCAACCAGCAAAATAATTTCAAACACAGTTCTCAGGGCTCATATATGCTTAGGCCATTAGTATTTAGGCCTATTTTAAGAGATATTCTTCTTTCTGAGCAGTGCTCTTGGCTACCTGATCAGGCAGGATCCAGTCCCCCACTTCTCAAACCCCAAATCAATTGGGAGACTTCTTACCAACACTACAGGCACTAACAGATGCCCATGGAGTGGCTGGTGCTAATAGTGTACAGTACAGTCTTCTCTTTTAAAGCAGCAGCCAAAATCAACATACTTCACTGCAATTCAATTTAACATATGGAATACAATTGTTTAAAAATTCACCTGAAATACAATGTTAGAACAAAATTATATGCCTTCAATTAAATTAAAGTATTGTTTAATTCAGATTCAGGCTTCCGAGGGGCAAAGTTATCTTTATCAGAGGCACCTAACACAGAGCAGCATCTCTATACCTTTAGGCTGTAGGACACCCCAATTTGTGTGCATTCTCAGTGCTCTCTGTGGGTGAATTTGCACTATTTCTACAAATCACACATAAAAACTGAACATTTAGGGAGCATGTCATCAATTCTATTGGAATGCTGACAAGATGATATAGAACAATGTAACAGAGTTTGTAGGTCATCCTCTGTATGAAATCTTTGTGTACCTGTGTGCCAGTATAAAATACAATGTAGCACAAAAAAGCCCTAAAAAATATTCAGAGGTCATATCCTGCTAATACCATGTATCTGTGACTTCAGGTATAGTCAACTGTGCCATTTAGTCTCAAATGAAACTACATAAGTAAAATCTTTGTGTTTTCTTACAGGAACATAATTTTGAATACACATTTCCATTAACTATAACCAGTAAGAAAAAAAAGTTGAGACGAAGAAAAATGGCAACAAAAGCAAGAACCATGTTTTTACCTGATCAGCTGTGGTCTCAGAAGGAATCACTAGCACAATATCTCCTCGTTTTAAATTAAGCTCATCACTGTTAGCTGCCTCAAAATCATGCAAAACTTCAACCTAAGGAAAAAAGCACCACACATCTAGATGTGATCTAAATGAAGACATTTTCTCAACAAAATTACCTGCTAAATCTGGACTGAAAAAAAAATCATCTTTATGCAAACATATGGCTATAGACAAGTACATCCAAATTATCATAGAATCATGGAATGCTAAAAGGTTGTAATGGACCTTAAAGATCATCTAGTCCCAACCTCCCCTGCCTTGGGCAGGGACACTTTCCCCTACACCAGGTTGTTCAAGGCCTTATCCAACCTGGTTTGGACATTGCCAGGGCTGGGGCATCCACATCCAACTCCCTGGGCAACCAGTCCCACTGTCTCACCACTCTCCCAGTAAAAATTTCTTCCTAATACCTAATTCAAATATTTCCTCTTTCAATTTGTACCCATTGCTCCTTGTCCTACAAGGAACTACAGTTCCTGATGAAGAGTCCCTCTCCAGCTTCCCTGTAGGTCCCCTTCAGATACTGTAAGGTTGCCATGAGTTCTGCATGGAGCCTTCTCTTCTCTAGGCTGAAGAGCACCAATTTTCTCAGCCTGTGGCACTGTTCCAGTCCTCTTATCAGCCTTGGCCCTCCTCTGGATTTGTTCCAACAATTCCATGTCCTTCTTATGCTGGGGACACCAGAACTGTATGCAGCACTCCAGGTGGGATCTCACAATAATAGAACCACCTCCTTTGATCTGGCATAAACTGATAATGAAGACTTTGATTCATGTCAGGTTTTTATGCATTTCCTTAGAAGCAGGGACAAGTTAAGGATAGTTTCCTTTCCTGAGACTATCAGAAGAAGCATAAGATCCTTCCCCAAGATTACAAGATCTCAAGGACAGATGATAATGCAACATTCCACAAGTCCTGCCTCTTGGACAAGGCCTGTCGCTGTCATTTTTCCCACGTAAGGAACTTCCTTCCATTCCCCATTACCATGACAAGATCTGCCAGAGGGGTGGCAGGATTTTACAAATAAAATTGAGAAATATTCTCAGGAACTTTATATTCTCTCATTCTCTTGTTGTGGCTGTCATCATATTACTCTTTTTGTGAATATCTAGAAACATTTGAGTCAGATATATAGTACCCATTGCAATAGATGATCCAAGAGGTGAGTAATGGGAACCCTACTTCATGATTGCCTTGGAACTCCCACTTACCAGCAGATGGATATGCCCATAATAT
>NW_022147698.1:0-10293 GCF_901933205.1 Camarhynchus parvulus
TTTTCAGGAGCAATCTGGCCACTCTGCGCCTATGGCCCCCCAAACATAAACAATGGGCCTTTCCCTCTGAAACAAAACTCACCAGCCCCGGTACTTGATGGCAGATGGTGGGACTCGTTGGCACTATCAAACCAGCCGGAGTTGGGACTGGGGACTGTTTGGGTCTGGGAGGCCTGCGTATCGCTGGATTTTTAGGAGCCAGCCCGGCCACTCGGGCCTATGGCCCCAAAAACATAGACACCGCCCCTTTTCCCTCTGAAACAAAAGTCACCAGCCCGGTCCTTGATGGCAGATTGTGGGACTCCGTTGGCACTATCAAACCAGCCAGAGTTGGCACTGGTGCCAGCTTGGGTCTGGGAGGCATCCTGTGTATCGCTGGATTTTCAGGAGCCAGTTGGCCACTCGGGCCTATGGCCCCCAAACATATACAACGGGCCTTTCCTCTGAAACAAAAGTCACCAGCCCAGGTCCTTGATGGCTGATTGTGGGACTCCGTTGGCACAATAAAACCAGCCCGAAGTTGGCACTGGGGACAACTTGGGTCTGGGAGGCATCCGGCGTGGGATCGCTGATTTTCAGGAGCCAGCCCGGCCCTCCGGGCCTATGGCCCCCAAACATAAACAACGGGCCTTTCCCTCTGAAACAAAACTCACCAGCCCCAGTCCTGATGGCAGATTGTGGGACTCCATTGGCACTATCAAAACAGCCCGAGTTGGCACTGGTGCCAGCTTGGGTCTGGGAGGCATCCGGCATATCGCTGGATTTTCAGGAGCCAGCCCGGCCACACGGGCCTATGGCCCCCAAACATAAACAACAGGCCTTTCCCTCTGAAACAAATTGGCACTGGTGACAGCTTGGGTCTGGGAGGCATCCTGCGATATCGCAGATTTTCAGGAGCCAGCCGGCCACTCCAGGCCTATGGCCCCAAAAAAACATAGACACCGCCCATTTTCCAGCTGAAACAAAAGTCACCAGCCCCGGTCCTTGATGGCAGATTGTGGGACTCCGTTGGCACTATCAAACCAGCCCGAGTTGGCACTGGTGCCAGCTTGGGTCTGGGAGGCATCCTGAGTATCGCGGATTTTCAGGAGCCAGACGGCCACGCCGGGCCTATGGCCCCCAAACATAATCAACGGGCCTTTCCCTCTGAAACAAAAGTCACCAGCCCCGGTCCTTGATGGCTGATTGTGGGACTCCGTTGGCACTATCAAACCAGCCTGATTTGGCACTGGGGACAGATTGGGTCTGGGAGGCATCCTGCGTATCGCGGATTTTCAGGAGCCGCCCGGCCACTCGGGCCTATGGCCCCCAAACACAAAAACAACGGGCCTTTCCCTCTGAAACAAAAGTCACCAGCCCCGGTCCTTGATGGCAGATTGTGGGACTCCGTTGGCACTATCAAACCAGCCCGAGTTGGCACTGGTGCCAACTTGGGTCTGGGAGGCATCCGGCGTATCGCTGATTTTCAGGAGCCAGCCGGCCACTCCGGGCCTATGGCCCACAAACAAAAACAACGGGCCTTTCCCTCTGAAACAGAACTCACCAGCCCCGGTCCTTGATGGCAGATTGTGGGATTACGTTGGCACTATAAAAATAGCCCGAGTTGGCACGGGTGCCAGCTTGGGTCTGGGAGGCATCCTGGGATTTTCAGGAGCCAGGCCACTCTGGGCCTATGGCCCCCATAAACACCGGCCCATTTTCCTCTGAAACAAAAGTCACCAGCCCCGGTCCTTGATGGCAGATTGTGGGATTTATCAAACCAGCCAGTGGCACTGGTGCCAGCTTTGGGTCTGTGGGAGCCATGGCCACCGGGCCTATGGCCCCCAAACATAAACAACGGGCCTTTCCCTCTGAAACAAAAGTCACCAGCCCTGGTCCTTGATGGCAGATTGTGGGACTCCGTTGGCACTATCAAACCAGCCCGAGTT
Source organism: Camarhynchus parvulus (assembly GCF_901933205.1). Classification (NCBI taxonomy): domain Eukaryota; kingdom Metazoa; phylum Chordata; class Aves; order Passeriformes; family Thraupidae; genus Camarhynchus; species Camarhynchus parvulus. The sequence goes on from NW_022147698.1 coordinate 1,929, forward strand.
GGCACTGGTGCCAGCTTGGGTCTGGGAGGCATCCTGCGTATCGCGGATTTTCAGGAGCCAGCCGGCCTCTCCGGGCCTATGGCCCCCAAACATAAACAATGGGCCTTTCCCTCTGAAACAAAAGTCACCAGCCCCGGTCCTTGATGGCTGATTGTGGGACTCCGTTGGCACAATAAAACCAGCCCGTTTTGGCACTGGTGCCAGCTTGGGTCTGGGAGGCATCCTATGAATCGCGGATTTTCAGGAGCCAGCCGGCCTCTACGGGCCTATGGCCCCAAAACATATACAACGGGCCTTTCCCTCTGAAACAAAAGTCACCAGCCCCGGTCCTTGATGGCTGATTGTGGGACACCCTTGGCACTATCAAACCAGCCCGAGGTGGCACTGGTGCCAGCTTGGGTCTGGGAGGCATCCTGTGTATCGCGGATTTTCAGGAGCCAATCTGGCCACTCCGCGCCTATGGCCCCCAAACATAAACAATGGGCCTTTCCCTCTGAAACAAAACTCACCAGCCCCGGTCCTTGATGGCAGATGGTGGGACTCCGTTGGCACTATCAAACCAGCCGGAGTTGGGACTGGGGACTGTTTGGGTCTGGGAGGCGTCCTGCGTATCGCGGATTTTTAGGAGCCAGCCGGCCACTCCGGGCCTATGGCCCCAAAAACATAGACACCGTCCCCTTTCCGGCGAAACAAAAGTCACCAGCCCCGGTCCTTGATGGCAGATTGTGGGACTCCGTTGGCACTATCAAACCAGCCCGAGTTGGCACTGGTGCCACCTTGGGTCTGGGAGGCATCCTGTGTATCGCGGATTTTCAGGAGCCAGCCGGCCACTCCGGGCCTATGGCCCCCAAACATAAACAACGGTCCTTTCCCTATGAAACAAAACTCACCAGCCCAGGTCCTTGATGGCAGATTGTGGGACTCCGTTGGCACTATCAAACCAGCCCGAGTTGGCACTGGTGCCAACTTCGGTCTGGGAGGCATCCGGCGTATCGCTGATTTTCAGGAGTCAGCCGGCCACTCCGGGCCTATGGCCCACAAACAAAAACAACGGGCCTTTCCCTCTGAAACAAAAGTCACCAGCCCCGGACCATGATGGCAGATTGTGGGACTCCGTTGGCACTATCAAACCAGCCTGAGTTGGCACTGGTGCCAGCTTGGGTCTGGGAGGCATCCGGCATATCGCGGATTTTCAGGAGCCAGCCGGCCTCTACGGGCCTATTGCCCCCTAAGTTAAACAATGGGCCTTTCCCTCTGAAACAAAAGTCACCAGCCCCGGTCCTTGATGGCAGATTGTGGGACTCCGTTGGCACTATCAAACCAGCCCGTGTTGGCACTGGTGCCAACTTGGGTCTGGGAGGCATCCGGCGTATCGCGGATTTTCAGGAGCCAGCCGGCCACACCGGGCCTATGGCCCCCAAACATAAACAACGGGCCTTTCCCTCTGAAACAAAACTCAGCAGCCACGGCACTTGATGGCAGATTATGGGACTCCGTTGGCACTATCAAACCAGCCCGAGTTGGCACTGGTGCCAGCTTGGGTCTGGGAGGCATCCTGCGTATCGCAGATTTTCCGGAGCCAGCCCGCCACTCCAGGCCTATGGCCCCAAAAACATAGACACCGTCCATTTTCCAGCGAAACAAAAGTCACGAGCCCCGGTCCTTGATGGCAGATTGTGGGACTCCGTTGGCACTATCACACCAGCCCATGTTGTCACTGGTGCCAGCTTGGGTCTGGGAGGCATCCGGCGTATCGCGGATTTTCAGGAGCCAGCCGGCCACTCCGGGCCTATGGCCCCCAAACATAAACAACGGGCCTTTCCCTCTGAAACAAAAGTCACCAGCCTTGGTCCTTGATGGCAGATTGTGGGACTCCGTTGGCACTATCAAACCAGCCCGAGTTGGCACTGGTGCCAGCTTGGGTCTGGGAGGCATCCGGCGTATCGCGGATTTTCAGAAGCCAGCCGGCCACTCCGGGCCTATGGCCCCCAAACCTAAACAACGGGACTTACCCTCTGAAACAAAAGTCACCAGCCCCGGTCCTTGATGGCAGATTGTGGGACTCCGTTGGCACTATCAAACCAGCCCGAGTTGGCACTGGGGACAGCTTGGGTCTGGGAGGCATCCTGGGTAACGCAGATTTTCAGGAGCCAGCCGGCCACTCCAGGCCTATGGCCACAAACATATAGACACCGGCCCTTTGCCTGCGAAAAATAAGTCACCAGCTCCGGTCCTTGATGGCAGATTGTGGGACTCCGTTGGCACTATCAAACCAGCCTGAGTTGGCACTGGTGCCAGCTTGGGTCTGGGAGGCATCCTGAGTATCGCGGATTTTCAGGAGCCAGACGGCCACGCCGGGCCTATGGCCCCCAAATATAATCAACCGGCCTTTCCCTCTGAAACAAAAGTCACCAGCCCCGGTCCTTGATGGCTGATTGAGGGACTCCGTTGGCACTATCAAACCAGCCTCAGTTGGCACTGGGGACAGATTGGGTCTGGGAGGCATCCTGCGTATCGCGGATTTTCAGGAGCGCGACGGCCACTCCGGGCCTATGGCCCCGAAACACAAACAACGGGCCATTCCCTCTGAAAAAAAAGTCACCAACCCCGGTCCTTGATGGCTGATTGTGGGACTCCGTTGGCACTATCAAACCAGCCCGAGTTGGCACTGGTGCCAACTTCGGTCTGGGAGGCATCCTGCGTATCGCTGATTTTCAGGAGCCAGCCGGCCACTCCGGGCCTATGGCCCACAAACAAAAACAACGGGCCTTTCCCTCTGAAACAGAACTCACCAGCCCCGGTCCTTGATGGCAGATTGTGGGATTACGTTGGCACTATAAAAATAGCCCGAGCTGGCACTGGTGACAGCTTGGGTCTGGGAGGCATCCTGCGTATCGCGGATTTTCAGGAGCCAACCGGCCACTCCGGGCCTATGGCCCCAAAAACATAGACACCGTCCATTTTCCTGCGAAACAAAAGTCACCAGCCCCGGTCCATGATGGCAGATTGTGGGACTCCGTTGGCACTATCAAACCAGCCCAAGTTGGCACTGGTGCCAGCTTGGGTCTGGGAGGCACCCTGTGTATCGCGGATTTTCAGGAGCCAGCTGGCCACTGCACGCCTATGGCCCCCAAACATAAACAAGGGGCCTTTCCCTCTGAAACAAAAGTCACAAGCCCCGGTCCTTGATGGCAGATTGTGGGACTCCGTTGGCACTATCAAACAAGCCCAAGTTGGGTCTGGTGCAAGCTTGGGTCTGGGAGGCATCCTGCGTATCGCAGATTTTCAGGAGCCAACCGGCCACTACGGGCCTATGGCCCCAAAAACATAGACACCGTCCCTTTTCCTGCGAAACAAAAGTCACCAGCCCCGCTCCTTGATGGCTGATTGTGGGACTCCGTTGGCACTATCAAACAAGCCAGAGTTGGCACTGGTGCCAGCTTGGGTCTGGGAGGCATCCTGCGTATCGCGGATTTTCAGGAGCCATCTGGCCACTCCGCGCCTAAGGCCCCCAAACATAAAAAAAGGGCCTTACCCTCTGAAACACAAGTCACCAGCCCCGGTCCTTGATGGCAGATTGTGGGACTCCGTTGGCACTATCAAACCAGCCCGAGTTGGCACTGGTGCCAGCTTGGGTCTCGGAGGCATCCTACATATCGCGGATTTTCAGGAGCCATCCGGCCACTCCGGGCCTATGGCCCCCAAACATAAACAAGAGTCCTATCTCTCTGAAACAAAAGTCACCAGCCCCGGTCCTTGATGGCAGATTGTGGGACTCCGTTGGCACTATCAAACCAGCCCGACTTGGCACTGGTGCCAGCTTGGGTCTGGGAGGCATCCTGCGTATCGCAGATTTTCAGGAGCCAGCCGGCCACTCCGGGCCTATGGCCCCAAAAACATAGACACCGTGTATTTTCCTGCGAAACAAAAGTCACCAGCCCCGGTCCATGATGGCAGATTGTGGGACTCCGTTGGCACTATCAAACCAGCCCGAGTTGGCACTGGTGCCAGCTTGGGTCTGGGAGGCATCCTGCGTGTCGCGGATTTTCAGGAGCCAGCCTGCCTCTCCGGGCCTATGGCGCCCAAACATAAACAACGGGCCTTTCCCTCTGAAACAAATGTCACCAGCCCCGGTCCTTGATGGCAGATTGTGGGACTCCGTTGGCACTATCAAACCAGCCCGAGTTGGCACTGGTGCCAGCTTGGGTCTGGGAGGCATCCTGCGTATCGCGGATTTTCAGGAGCCAACCGGCCACTCCGGGCCTATGGCCCCAAAAACATAGACACCGTCCCTTTTCCTGCGAAACAAAAGTCACCAGCCCCGGTCCTTGATGGCTGATTGTGGGACTCCATTGGCACTATCAAACCAGCCAGAGTTGGCACTGGTGCCAGCTTGGGTCTGGGAGGCATCCTGTGTATCGCGGATTTTCAGGAGCCAGCTGGCCACTCCGGACCTATGGCACCCAAACATAAACAACGGGCCTTTCCCTCTGAAACAAAAGTCACCAGTCCCGGTCCTTGATGGCAGATTGTGGGATTACGTTGGCACTATCAAACCAGCCCAAGTTGGCACTGGTGCCAGCTTGGGTCTGGGAGGCATCCTGCGTATCGCAGATTTTCATGAGCCAGTCGGCCTCTCTGGGCCTATGGCGCCCAAACAAAAACAACGGGTCTTTCCCTCTGAAACAAAAGTCACCAGCCCCGGTCCTTGATGGCAGATTGTGGGACTCCGTTGGCACTATCAAACCAGCCCGACTTGGCACTGGCGCCAGCTTTGGTCTAGGAGGCATCCTGCGTATCGCGGATTTTCAGGAGCCAGCCGGCCTCTCCGGGCCTACGACCCCCAAATAAAATCAATAGGCCTTTCCCTCTGAAACAAAAGTCACCATCCCCGGTCCTTGAAGGCACATTGTGTGACTCCGTTGGCACTATCAAACCAGCCCGAGTTGGCACTGGTGCCAGCTTGGGTCTGGGAGGCATCCGGCGTATCGCGGATTTTCAGGAGCCAGCCGGCCACTCCGGGCCTATGGCCCCCAAACAAAAACAACGGGCCTTTCCCTCTGAAACAAAAGTCACCAGCCCCGGAACTTGATGGCAGATTGTGGGATTACGTTGGCATTATAAAACCAGCCCGAGTTGGCACTGGTGCCAGCTTGGGTCTGGGAGGCATCCGGCGTATCGCAGATTTTCAGGAACCAGCCGGCCTCTCTGGGCCTATTGCCCCCAAACATAAACAACGGGCCTTTCCCTCTGAAACAAAAGTCACCAGCCCCGGTCCTTGATGGCAGATTGTGGGACTCCGTTGGCACTATCAAACCAGCCCGATTTGGCACTGGTGCCAGCTTGGGTCTGAGAGGCATCCGGCGTATCGCGGATTTTCAGGAGCCAGCCGACCACTCCGAGCCTATGGCCCACGAACTTAAACAACAGGCCTGTCACTCTGAAACAAAAGTCACCAGCCCCGGTCCTTGATGGCAGATTGTGGGACTCCGTTGGCACTATCACACCAGCCCGTGTTGGCACTGGTGCCACCTTGGGTCTGGGAGGCGTCCTGCGTATCGCGGATTTTTAGGAGCCAGCCGGCCACTCCGGGCCTATGGCCCCAAAAACATAGACACCGTCCCTTTTCCTGCGAAACAAAAGTCACCAGCCCCGGTCCTTGATGGCAGATTGTGGGACTCCGTTGGCACTATCAAACCAGCCAGAGTTGGCACTGGTGCCAGCTTGGGTCTGGGAGGCATCCTGTGTATCGCGGATTTTCAGGAGCCTGCTGGCCACTCCGGGCCTATGGCCCCCAAACATAAACAACGGGCCTTTCCCTATGAAACAAAAGTCGCCAAGCCCGGTCCTTGATGGCTGATTGTGGGACTCCGTTGGCACTATCAAACCAGCCCGAGTTGGCACTGGGGACAGCTTTGGTCTGGGAGGCATCCTGCGTATCGCGGAATTTCAGGAGCCAGCCGGCCACTCCGGGCCTATGGCCCCAAACATAAACAATGGGCCTTTCCCTCTGAAACAAAAGTCACCAGCCCCGGACCTTGATGGCAGATTGTGGGACTCCGTTGGCACTATCAAACCAGCCTGAGTTGGCACTGGTGCCAGCTTGGGTCTGGGAGGCATCCGGCATATCGCGGATTTTCAGGAGCCAGCCGGCCTCTACGGGCCTATTGCCCCCTAAGTTAAACAATGGGCCTTTCCCTCTGAAACAAAAGTCACGAGCCCCGGTCCTTGATGGCAGATTGTGGGACTCCGTTGGCACTATCACACCAGCCCGTGTTGGCAATGGTGCCAGCTTGGGACTGGGAGGCATCCTGCGTATCGCGGATTTTCAGGAGCCAGCCGGCCACTCACGGGCCTATGGCCCCCAAACATATACAACGGGCCTTTCCCTCTGAAACAAAAGTCACCAGCCCCGGTCCTTGATGGCTGATTGTGGGGCTCCGTTGGCACAATAAAACCAGCCCGAGTTTGCACTGGTGCCAGCTTGGGTCTGGGAGGCATCCTGCGTATCGCGGATTTTCAGGAGCCAGCCGGCCACTCTGGGCCTATGGCCCCCAAACATAAACAACGGGCCTTTCCCTCTGAAACATAACTCACCAGCCCCAGTCCTTGATGGCAGATTGTGGGACTCCATTGGCACTATCAAAAGAGCCCGAGTTGGCACTGGTGCCAGCTTGGGTCTGGGAGGCATCCGGCGTATCGCGTATTTTCAGGAGCCAGCCGGCCACACCGGGCCTATGGCCCCCAAACATAAACAACGGGCCTTTCCCTCTGAAACAAAACTCAGGAGCCGCGGCCCTTGATGGCACATTGTGGGACTCCGTTGGCACTATCAAACCAGCCCGAGTTGGCACTGGTGACAGCTTGGGTCTGGGAGGCATCCTGCGTATCGCAGATTTTCAGGAGCCAGCCGGCCACTCCAGGCCTATGGCCCCAAATACATAGACACCGTCCATTTTCCAGCGAAACAAAAGTCACGAGCCCCGGTCCTTGATGGCAGATTGTGGGACTCCGTTGGCACTATCAAACCAGCCCGAGTTGGCACTGGTGCCAGCTTGGGTGTGGGAGGCATCCTGAGTATCGCGGATTTTCAGGAGCCAGACGGCCACGCCGGGCCTATGGCCCCCAAACATAATCAACCGGCCTTTCCCTCTGAAACAAAAGTCACCAGCCCCGGTCCGTGATGGCTGATTGTGGGACTCCGTTGGCACTATCAAACCAGCCTGAGTTGGCACTGGGGACAGATTGGGTCTGGGAGGCATCCTGCGTATCGCGGATTTTCAGGAGCGCGCCGGCCACTCCGGGCCTATGGCCCCGAAACACAAACAACGGGCCATTCCCTCTGAAACAAAAGTCACCAAGCCCGGTTCTTGATGGCTGATTGTGGGACTCCGTTGGCACTATCAAACCAGCCCGAGTTGGCACTGGTGCCAACTTCGGTCTGGGAGGCATCCGGCGTATCGCTGATTTTCAGGAGCCAGCCGGCCACTCGGGCCTATGGCCCCCAAACAAAACAACGGGCCTTTCCCTCTGAAACAGAACTCACCAGCCCCGGTCCTTGATGGCAGATTGTGGGATTACGTTGGCACTATAAAAATAGCCCGAGTTGGCACGGGTGCCAGCCTGGGTCTGGGAGGCATCCTGTGTATCGCGGATTTTCAGGAGCCAGCCGGCCACACCGGGCCTATGGCCCCCAAACATAAACAACGGTCCTTTCCCTATGAAACAAAACTCACCAGCCCAGGTCCTTGATGGCAGATTGTGGGACTCCGTTGGCACTATCAAACCAGCCCGAGTTGGCACTGGTGCCAACTTCGGTCTGGGAGGCATCCTGCGTATCGCGGATTTTCAGGAGCCAGCCGGCCTCTCCGGGCCTATGGCCCCCAAACATAAACAATGGGCCTTTCCCTCTGAAACAAAAGTCACCAGCCCCGGTCCTTGATGGCAGATTGTGGGACTCCGTTGGCACTATCAAACCAGCCCGAGTTTGCACTGGTGCCAGCTTGGGTCTGGGAGGCATCCTGCGTATCGCGGATTTTCAGGAGCCAGCCGGCCTCTCCGGGCCTATGGCCCCCAAACATAAACAATGGGCCTTTCCCTCTGAAACAAAAGTCACCAGCCCCGGTCCTTGATGGCTGATTGTGGGACTCCGTTGGCACAATAAAACCAGCCCGTTTTGGCACTGGTGCCAGCTTGGGTCTGGGAGGCATCCTGTGTATCGCGGATTTTCAGGAGCCAGCCGGCCTCTACGGGCCTATGGCCCCCAAACATATACAATGGGCCTTTCCCTCTGAAACAAAACTCACCAGCCCCGGTACTTGATGGCAGATTGTGGGACTCCGTTGGCACTATCAAACCAGCCGGA
>NW_022147699.1:0-10222 GCF_901933205.1 Camarhynchus parvulus
TGAAAGCTTTTTTTCTAAGGTGTAGGTGACATCATCCCAAAAGGACGGCGAAGCACACAACACTGGCATTGTGTGTGGCATGCGGCCATGATGGAAAACAGTACCTTACCACTCTCCCTGCCTTTTGCATTCACAAAAAATATTGAAATAGAAGAGTTTTGGGCGAGTTTCTTTTCCTTGGTGCAAAACACTCTACCAAACATTTGTGCAACCTCTAGAACACGATAAGGAGATGTTTTCTGTCTGGCACAGTTTCTCCTAGCGAGACATAGTGAAAAGCTTTTTTCTAAGGTGTAGGTGACAAGAGGCGGCTAAAGGCCAAAACGAAGCAGCACAACACTGGCATTGTGTGTGCATTTTTGCAAACTGATGGAAAACAGTACCTTACCACTCTCCTGCCTTTTGCATTCACATGAATATTGAAAAAGAAGGTTTTGGACAACTTTCTTTTCCTTGGTGCAAAACACTGTACAAACCTTTGTGCAACCTCTAGAACCACGATAGGAGATGTTTTCTGTCCACCAGCACAGTTTCTCCTTGCCAGACATAGTGAAAGCTTTTTTTTCTAAGGTGTAGGTGACAAAAAGGAGGCTAAAGGACAAAAGCGGCAGCACAACACTGGCATTGTGTTATTGCATTTTGCAAACTGATGGAAAACAGTACCTTACCACTCTCCTGCCTTTGCATTCACATGAATATTAAAAAGAAGGAGTTTTGGACAACTTTCTTTTCCTTTGTGCAAAACACTCTGCAAACCTTTGTGCAACCTCTAGAACACGATAGGAGATGTTTTTCTGTCCTGGCACAGTTTCTCCTGCGAGAGACATAGTGAAAGCTTTTCTAAGGTGTAGGTGACAAGAGGCGGCTAAAGGCCAAGCGAAGCACACAACACTGGCATTGTGTGTGTGCATTTTGCAAACTGATGGAAAACAGTACCTTACCACTCTCCTGCCTTTTGCATTCACATGAATATTGAAAAAGAAGGAGTTTTGGACGAGTTTCTTTTCCTTGGATTGAAAAACACTGTACAAACCTTTGTGCAACCTCTAGAACACGATAGGAGATGTTTTCTGTCCTGGCACAGTTTCTCCTTGCCGAGACATAGTGAAAAGCTTTTTCTAAGGTGTAGGTGACAAAGAGACGCTAAAGGACAAAAGCGAAGCAGCACAACAACACATTGTGTGTGCATTTTGCAAACTGATGGAAAACAGTACCTTACCACTCTCCTGCCTTTTGCATTCACATGAATATTGAAAAAGAAGGAGTTTTGGACAACTTTCTTTTCCTTGGTGCAAAACACTGTACAAACCTTTGTGCAACCTCTAGAACACGATAGGAGATGTTTTCTGTCCTGGCACAGTTTCTCCTTGCGAGACATAGTGAGAAAGCTTTTCTAAGGTGTAGGTGACAAAGAGGCGCTAAGGCCATGAGCGAAGCAGCACAACACTGGCATTGTGTGTGCATTTTGCAAACTGATGGAAAACAGTACCTTACCACTCTCCTGCCTTTTGCATTCACATGAATATTGAAAAAGAAGGAGTTTTGGACAACTTTCTTTTCATGGTGCAAAACACTCTGCAAACATTTGTGCAACCTCTAGAACACGATAGGAGATGTTTTCTGTCCTGGCACAGTTTCTCCTTGCCAGACATAGTGAGAAAGCTTTTTCTAAGGTGTAGGTGACAAGACGCTAAAAGGAAAAAAGGAAGCAGCACAACACTGGCATTGTGTGTGTGCATTTTGCAAACTGATGGAAAACAGTACCTTACCACTCTCCTGCCTTTTGCATTCACATGAATATTGAAAAAAGAAGGAGTTTTGGACAACTTTCTTTCCTTGGTGCAAAACACAGCACAAACCTTTTGTGCAACCTCTAGAACACGATGGGAGATGTTTTCTGTCCTGGCACAGTTTCTCCTTGCGAGACATAGTGAGAAAAGCTTTTTTCTAAGGTGTAGGTGACAAGAGGCGGCTAAAGGACAAAGCGAAGCAGCACAACACTGGCATTGTGTGTGCATTTTGCAAACTGATGGAAAACAGTACCTTACCACTCTCCTGCCTTTTGCATTCACATGAATATTGAAAAAGAAGGAGTTTTGGACAACTTTCTTTTCCTTGGTGCAAAACACTGTACAAACCTTTGTGCAACCTCTAGAACACGATAGGAGATGTTTTCTGTCCTGGCACAGTTTCTCCTTTGCGAGACATAGTGAAAGGTTTTTCTAAGGTGTAGGTGACAAGAGGCGCTAAAGGACAAAACAAAGCAGCACAACACTGGCATTGTGTGTGCATTTTGCAAACTGATGGAAAACAGTACCTTACCACTCTCCTGCCTTTTGCATTCACATGAATATTGAAAAAGAAGGAGTTTTGGACAACTTTCTTTTCCTTGGTGCAAAACACTCTACAAACCTTTATTGCAACCTCTAGAACACGATAGGAGATGTTTTCTGTCCTGGCACAGTTTCTCCTTGCGAGACATAGTGTGAAAGCTTTTTCTAAGGTGTAGGTGACAAGAGGCGGCTAAAGGACAAAATGAAGCAACACAACACTGGCATTGTGTGTGCATTTTGCAAACTGATGGAAAACAAGTACCTTACCACTCTCCTGCCTTTTGCATTCACATGAATATTGAAAAAGAAGGAGTTTTGGACAACTTTCTTTTCCTTGGTGCAAAACACTGTGCAAACCTTTGTGCAACCTCTAGAACACGATAGGAGATGTTTTCTGTCCTGGCACAGTTTCTCCTTCGCGAGACATAGTGAAAGGCTTTTTCTAAGGTGTAGGTGACAAGAGGCAGCTAAAGGCCATGAACGAAGCAGCACAACACTGGCATTGTGTGTGCATTTTGCAAACTGATGGAAAACAGTACCTTACCACTCTCCTGCCTTTTGCATTCACATGAATATTGAAAAAAGAAGGAGTTTTGGACAACTTTCTTTTCCTTGGTGCAAAACACTCTATACAAACCTTTGTGCAACCTCTAGAACACGATGGGAGATGTTTTCTGTCCTGGCACAGTTTCTCCTTTGCGGACATAGTGAAAGCTTTTTAAGCTAAGGTGTAGGTGACAAGAGGCGCTAAAAGGACAAAACGAAGCAGCACAACACTGGCATTGTGTGTGCATCTTTTGCAAACTGATGAAAACAGTACCTTACCACTCTCCTGCCTTTTGCATTCACATGAATATTGTAAAAGAAGGAGTTTTTGGACAATTTCTTTTCCTTGGTGCAAAACACTCTGCAAACCTTTGTGCAACCTCTAGAACACGATAGGAGATGTTTTCTGTCCTGGCACAGTTTCTCCTTGCCAGACATAGTGAAAGCTTTTTCTAAGGTGTAGGTGACAAGAGATGCTAAAAGGCCAAAACGAAGCACACAACACTGGCATTGTGTGTGCATTTTGCAAACTGATGGAAAACAGTACCTTACCACTCTCCTGCCTTTTGCATTCACATGAATATTGAAAAGAAGGAGTTTTGGACAACTTTCTTTTCCTTGGTGCAAAACACTCTACAAACCTTTGTGCAACCTCTAGAACACGATAGGAGATGTTTTCTGTCCTGGCACAGTTTCTCCTTGCGAGACATAGTGAGAAAGCTTTTTTTCTAAGGTGTAGGTGACAAGAGGCAGCTAAAGGACAAAACGAAGCAGCACAACACTGGCATTGTGTGTGCATTTGCAAACTGATGGGAAAAACAGTACCTTACCACTCTCCTGCCTTTTGCATTCACATGAATATTGAAAAAGAAGGAGTTTTGGACAACTTTCTTTTCCTTGGTGCAAAACACTGTACAAACATTTGTGCAACCTCTAGGGAAACACGATAGGAGATGTTTTCTGTCCTGGCACAGTTTCTCCTTGCGAGACATAGTGAGAAAGCTTTTCTAAGGTGTAGGTGACAAAGAGGCGCTAAAGGCCAAAACGAACAACACAACACTGGCATTGTGTTCATTTTGCAAACTGATGGAAAACAGTACCTTACCACTCTCCTGCCTTTTGCATTCACATGAATATTGAAAAAGAAGGAGTTTTGGACACTTTCTTTTTCCTTGGTGCAAAACACTCTGCAAAACTTTATTGCAACCTCTAGAACACGATAGGAGATGTTTTCTGTCTGGCACAGTTTCTCCTTGCAGAGACATAGTGTGGCTTTTTTCTAAGGTGTAGGTGACAAGAGGCGCTAAAAGGACAAAACGAAGCCGCACAACACTGGCATGTGTGTGCATTTTTGCAAACTGATGGAAAACAGTACCTTACCACTCTCCTGCCTTTGCATTCACATGAATATTGTAATAGAAGGAGTTTTTGGACAGGTTTTCTTTTCCTTGGTGCAAAACACTCTGCAAACCTTTTGTGCAACCTCTAGAACACGATAGGAGATGTTTTCTGTCCTGGCACAGTTTCTCCTTGCCAGACATAGTGAAAGCTTTTTTCTAAGGTGTAGGTGACAAGAAGACGCTAAAGGACAAAACGAAGCAGCACAACACTGGCATTGTGTGTGCATTTTGCAAACTGATGGAAAACAGTACCTTACCACTCTCCTGCCTTTTGCATTCACATGAATATTGTAATAGAAGGAGTTTTGGACGAGTTTTCTTTTCCTTGGTGCAAAACACTCTGCAAACCTTTGTGCAACCTCTAGAACACGATAGGAGATGTTTTCTGTCCTGGCACAGTTTCTCCTTGCCAGACATAGTGAGAAAGCTTTTTCTAAGGTGTAGGTGACAAAGGATGCTAAGGCAAAAACAGAAGCAGCACAACACTGGCATTGTGTGTGCATTTTGCAAACTGATGGAAAACAGTACCTTACCACTCTCCTGCCTTTTGCATTCACATGAATATTGCAAAAGAAGGAGTTTTGGACAACTTTCTTTTTCCTTGGTGCAAAACACTCTACAAACCTTTGTGCAACCTCTAGAACACGATGGGAGATGTTTTCTGTCCTGGCACAGTTTTCTCCTTGCCAGACATAGTGAAAGGTTTTTCTAAGGTGTAGTAGGTGACAAGAGACGCTAAAGGACAAAACGAAACAGCACAACACTGGCATTGTGTGTGCATTTTGCAAACTGATGGAAAACAGTACCTTACCACTCTCCTGCCTTTTGCATTCACATGAATATTGAAAAGAAGGAGTTTTTTGGACGGGTTTCTTTTTCCTTGGTTGCAAAACACTGTACAAACCTTTGTGCAACCTCTAGAACACGATAGGAGATGTTTTCTGTCCTGGCACAGTTTCTCCTTGCGAGACATAGTGAGGAAAGCTTTTCTAAGGTGTAGGTGACAAGAGAGACGCTAAAGGCCAAAACGAAGCAGCACAACACTGGCATTGTGTGTGCATTTTGCAAACTGATGGAAAACAGTACCTTACCACTCTCCTGCCTTTTTGCATTCACATGAATATTGAAAAAAAGGAGTTTTGGACAACTTTCTTTTTCCTTGGTGCAAAACACTGTACAAACCTTTGTGCAACCTCTAGAACACGATAGGAGATGTTTTTTTCTGTCCTGGCACAGTTTTCTCCTTGCGAGACATAGTGAAAATTTTTCTAAAGGTGTAGGTGACAAGAGGCGGCTAAAGGGCAAAACGAAGCAACACAACACTGGCATTGTGTGTGCATTTGCAAACTGATGGAAAACAGTACCTGCCACTCTCTCCTGCCTTTGCATTCACATGAATATTGAAAAAGAAAGAGTTTTGGAACTTTCTTTTCGTGCAAAACACTGTACAAACATTTTTGCAACCTCTAGAACACGATAAGGAGATGTTTTCTGTCCTGGCACAGTTTTCTCCTTGCAAGACATAGTGAAACGTTTTCTAAGGTGTAGGTGACAGAGACGCTAAAAAGGACAAAAGCAAACACACAACACTGGCATTGTGTGTGCATTTTGCAAACTGATGGAAAACAGTACCCCTTACCACTCTCCTGCCTTTTGCATTCACATGAAAATTGTAAAAGAAGGAGTTTTGGACAACTTTCTTTTCCTTGGTGCAAAACACTGTACAAACCTTTATTGCAACCTCTAGAACACGATGGGAGATGTTTTCTGTCCTGGCACAGTTTCTCCTTGCCAGACATGAGTGAAAGGTTTTCTAAAGGTGTAGGTGACAAAGAGGCAGCTAAAGGACAAAGCGAAGCAGCACAACACTGGCATTGTGGGTGCATTTTGCAAACTGATGGAAAACAGTACCTTACCACTCTCCTGCCTTTTGCATTCACATGAATATTGAAAAAAGAAGGAGTTTTGGACGACTTTCTTTTTCCTTGGTGCAAAACCTCTACAAACCTTTGTGCAACCTCTAGAACACGATAGGAGATGTTTTCTGTCTGGCACAGTTTCTCCTTGCGAGACATAGTGAAAGCTTTTTCTAAGGTGTAGGTGACAAAAAGAGGGCTAAGGCCATGAACGAAGCAGCACAACACTGGCATTGTGTGTGCATTTTGCAAACTGATGGGAAAACAGTACGCTACCACTCTCCTGCCTTTTTGCATTCACATGAATATTGTAAAAGAAGGAGTTTTGGACAACTTTCTTTTCCTTGGTGCAAAACACTCTGCAAACCTTTGTGCAACCTCTAGAACACGATAGGGAGATGTTTTTCTGTCCTGGCACAGTTTCTCCTTGCGAGACATAGTGAGAAAGCTTTTCTAAGGTGTAGGTGACAAGAGATGCTAAAGGACAAAACGAAGCAGCACAACACTGGCATTGTGTGTGCATTTTGCAAATGATGGAAAACAGTACCTTACCACTCTCCTGCCTTTTGCATTCGCATGAATATTGAAAAAGAAGGAGTTTTGGACAACTTTCTTTTCCTTGGTGCAAAACACTGTACAAACCTTTGTGCAACCTCTAGATACCGATAGGAGATGTTTTCTGTCCTGGCACAGTTTCTCCTTGCGAGACATAGTGAAAAGTTTTTTCTAAGGTGTAGGTGACAAGAGATGCTAAAGGACAAAACGAAGCAGCACAACACTGGCATTGTGTGCATTTGCAAACTGATGGAAAACAATTACCTTACCACTCTCCTGCCTTTTGCATTCACATGAATATTGAAAAGAAGGAGTTTTGGACAACTTTCTTTTCCTTGGTGCAAAACACTGGCCAAACCTTTGTGCAACCTCTAGAAGCGATAGGAGATGTTTTCTGTCTGGCACAGTTTCTCCTTGCTAGACATAGTGAAAGGTTTTTCTAAAGGTGTAGGTGACAAAGCGAAGGACAAAAACAAGCAGCACAACACTGGCATTGTATTGTGCATTTTGCAAACTGATGGAAAACAGTACCTTACCACTCTCCTGCCTTTTGCATTCCACATGAATATTGAAAAGAAGGAGTTTGGACAACTTTCTTTTTTGGTGCAAAACACTGTACAAACATTTTGTGCAACCTCTAGAACACGATAGGAGATGTTTTCTGTCCTGGCACAGTTTCTCATGCGGAGAGACATAGTGGGAAAGGTTTTTCTAAGGTGTAGGTGACAAGAGCTAAAAGGACAAAACGAAGCAGCACAACACTGGCATTGTGTTGTGCATTTTGCAAACTGATGGAAAATAGTACCTTACCACTCTCCTGCCTTTTTGCATTCACATGAATATTGAAAAAGAAGGAGTTTTGGACAACTTTCTTTTCCTTGGTGCAAAACACTGTACAAACCTTTGTGCAACCTCTAGAACACGATAGGAGATGTTTTTCTGTCCTGGCACAGTTTCTCCTTGACCAGACATAGTGAGAGGCGTAAAGGCGAATTTTTCTAAAAAGGTCAGCCAGGTCCGGACAAGAGATGCTAAAGGCCATGAACAGCATCGGCCCAAAAGCAGAACACAACACTGGCATTGTGTGTGCATTTTGCAAACTGATGGAAAACAGTACCTTACCACTCTCCTGCCTTTTGCATTCACATGAAAATTGTAATAGAAGGAGTTTTGGACGAGTTTCTTTTCCTTGGTGCAAAACACTGTACAAACCTTTGTGCAACCTCTAGAACACGATAGGAGATATTTTTCTGTCCTGGCACAGTTTCTCCTTGCCAGACATAGTGAAAGCTTTTTTCTAAGGTGTAGGTGACAAAGGATGCTAAAGGCCAAAACGAAGCACACAACACTGGCATTGTGTGTGCATTTTGCAAACTGGATGGAAAACATTACCTTACCACTCTCCTGCCTTTGCATTCACATGAATATTGAAAAGAAGGGTTTTGGACAACTTTTCTTTTCCTTGGTGCAAAACACTGTACAAACCTTTGTGCAACCTCTAGAACACGATAGGAGATGTTTTCTGTCCTGGCACAGTTTCTCCTTGCGAGACATAATTGAAAGCTTTTTCTAAGTGTGTAGGTGACAAGAGATGCTAAAGGACAAAGCGAAGCCGCACAACACTGGCATTGTGTGTGCATTTTGCAAAACTGATGGAAAACAGTACCTTACCACTCTCCCTGCCTTTTGCATTCACATGAATATTGAAAAGGAGGTTTTTTGGTTCTTTGCTTTTCCTTGGTTGCAAAACACTGTACAAACCTTTATTGCAACCTCCTAGAACCACGATGGGAGATGTTTTCTGTCCTGGCACAGTTTCTCCTTGCCAGACATAGTGAAAAGGTTTTTTTCTAAGGTGTAAGGTGACAAGAGACGCTAAAGGACAAAACGAAGCAGCACAACACTGGCATTGTGTGTGCATTTTGCAAAACTGATGGAAAACAGTACCTTACCACTCCTCCTGCCTTTTGCATTCACATGAATATTGAAAAAGAAGGAGTTTTGGACAACTTTTCTTTTCCTTGGTGCAAAACACTGTACAAACAACATTGCAACCTCTAAGAACAGGATAGGGGAGATGTTTTTCTGTCTGGCACAGTTTCTCCCTTGCCAGACATAGTGAAAGCTTTTCTGGGTGGTGTAGGTGACAAGAGGCGGCTAAAAGGACAAAGGAAGCAACACAACACTGGAATTGTGTGTGCATTTTGCAAACTGATGGAAAACAGTACCTTACCACTCTCCTGCCTTTTGCATTCACATGAATATTGAAAAGAAGGAGTTTTTGGACGTGTTCTTTTCCTTGGTGCAAAACACTGTACAAACCTTTGTGCAACCTCTAGAACATGATGGGAGATGTTTTTCTGTCTGGCACAGTTTCTCCTTCGCGAGACATAGTGAGAAAGGTTTTTCTAAGGTAATGAGTGACAAGAGGCGGCTAAAAAGGACAAAGCGAAACAGCTTTAACACTGGCATTGTGTGTGCATTTTGCAAACTGATGGAAAACAGTACCGCCCACCACTCTCCCTGCCTTTTGCATTCACATGAATATTGAAAGAAGGAGTTTTGGACAACTTTCTTTTCCTTGGTGCAAAACATAGCGGCACAAACCTTTATTACCAACCTCCTAGAACTTTCCTGATAGGAGGGAGGTGCTGGCACAGTTTCTCCTTGCGAGACATAGTGAGAAAGCTTTTCTAAAGATTAGTAGGTGACAAAAGAAGAGACAGCTAAAGGGAAGGCCATGAACGAAGCACCTGGCACTACTGGCGTGTGTTAGTGCATTTTGCAAACTAAGAGGAAAACAGTACCTTACCACTCTCCCTGCCTTTTTGCATTCACATGAATATTGAAAAAGGAGTTTTGGACAAAGCTTTCTTTCGCTTGGTGCCAAAACAATCTGCAAACCTTTGTGCAACCTCTAGAACCGCGATAGGGAGATGTTTTCTACTGTCCTGGCACAGTTTCTCCTTGCGGAGACATAGTGAGAGAGAAGCTTTTTCTAAAAGGTGTAAATGACAAAGAGGCGGCTAAAAGGACAAAAGCAGAAGCAGCACAACACTGGCATTGTGTGTGCATTTTGCAAACTGATGGAAAACAGTACCTTACCACTCTCCTGCCTTTTTGCATTCTGGCACAGTTTTCTCCTTTGAAAGACATAGTGGGAAAGCTTTTCTAAGGTGTAGGTGACAAGAGACGCTAAAGCAGTAGCGTCTTTTGACAAAGGCGGCTTCGCCTCCGGTAGCCGGAGAAGGCGGCATCTTCCCAAAGCGAAAAACAAGCGGCACAACACTGGCATTGTGTGTGCATTTTGCAAACTGATGGGAAAACAGTACCTTACACCACTCTCCTGCCTTTTGCATTCACATGAATATTGCAAAAGAAGGAGTTTTGGGGCAACTTTCTTTTCCTTGGTGCAAAACACTCTGCAAACCTTTAAGAACTAAGCAGCACAACACTCATTGTGGGGTGCGCC